>NW_008796222.1:8017131-8026272 GCF_000699145.1 Aptenodytes forsteri | reverse complement strand
CACCCGGCGCCGCAATAAAGAACGCCTGCTCTCTAAAACTCCAAGTTGAGTCTTGGAGAGTTCTTCATCTGCTGACTTACAGTAACACAACCACATCAGCCCTCCTCAGGGGCTGTGCTCCGGCACTATGGATGGGCATGGGATGGCAAAAATCGGTAGGTGTTAAACGCTTGCTGTTTCTGGTCTCCATCTGTAAAACGAGGGTATTAACCATTGAACTCCTGCTGCAGGGTGCAGAAGTTGTGTCCGTGAAGGGCTGTGAGACTTCTGTGGGAAAACTGTGTAAAACACTGCGTTTTCAGAGCAGGACTCGGAGAGTGGGACTTGAATGAGGTCCACGGTCACAGACCAAATAATGACAAGCCAAGCTGCTGCCTGTCTGCTCATTAAGGCAGCATTGTGCCTCCTCCATACCGAGGGAGGCAGGGGGCCAGTGGAAAATGACCGAGGGATTATGGAATTAAAGCCCATATTGTGGCATGTCCACATGGGGAGGGGAGAGGAAGGTTGCACGGACAACCTTAGCTCTGGTATTTCCTAACTTGACTCTGCAACAAAGAGCCTGTCAGTCTGTCCATACATGGGTCAGTGAAACAGTTTAGCATAGCGCTCCTTTGGGTTCAAGGGGAGGCTGAATGTAAACGATGCTGCTCGTGACATTTCAGCTGAGAACTACTTCATGGTTGAGCTCACTTGTTTCCCTTTATACATTTAAATAGGTTACTTATTTTTCAGATAGCAACTCGCAGCTCTACTTGTAATGCAATTTTGTAGGTAGTTTTGATTCCACATGGCTGCAATTGCCATAGGACTGTGCTGCCATACTTCAGAAACCACAGATTCTTATCTTTGGGAGACTTCTGTAACTTTGAAAGGAGACAAATTATGCAAAACCTTTTTTTTTCTGGGGGGGTGTGTGTATGTTTCTAAGTGTTTGCTTTTGTTTTCCCATGATTTTGCTTTATGGCAACAGTAGGACATCTTTTCCCAATGGTAATGTTCTCAGTCATCATCCAGGTTGGTTTGTTTTTCTCTCATGACGCTAACTGCTGCTCTGGCTGCTCAGCAGGCACTCCGCACGCTCTGCGCTGTATTTGCAAAATTGATCCGAAAAGTGGCTGCTAACCAATGTTTCGGTAGGATAAAATGAGTTACCACAGTAACTGCTTAAACACGTACTGAAATGACCAGGAAAAAAACACACTAGTGGGGATGTGCTGCATGCAAAGAACCAGAGGCTCTTTGTTACCTGCAGTGCCCTGCACTGCTCAGAGACCTGGAGGGAGGAAGGTACCTGTCTCTACCCACCAACTGTTGTGACGGCCTTCCATGCAAGGGGTCCATCTCAGCCCAGAGTCTCCATTTTATGCCACGGATAGGGTAAAATAAATGGCAGAACAGCTTTGTGTCAGAGTATCTGAGCAAATAACAAGTGTCCTGCTAACACCGAATGCAAGTTTTGTGATGAGAGATCACGCAGGAGATATTTACCCTCAGTGATAAGCAGCATACTACAGGTAAGAAATGCGCTACCACCTTCCAGATGCCTTGATTCAAAGTGCCAGTGAAAGGATTAATGGACAAATCTATAAATTCAGAGCTCTAATTCACCTGGGAGTGCAGCTGGAGTCTGCTCCTGAGAGTAAATCCTGGAGGGCAAAGATCTACAGTTCCTGAAGGTAAAATATGGCAGTCAATTGCCCGCCGGTTTCGAGTACTCGCAAAGGCTGGTTCCTCTTATCTTCCACAAATCCTCTTATCTTCCACAAACTAACTAGGTTATCACAGAAAAGTAAAAAATGTGGATTTTTTTAATGTTTTCTCAGTGTTTAGCTCCCTTGAAAAAGCAGTGTAGCATTGTACCAGTTACACTTGGAAAAAAAAGAAGCCTTTCCTCATGCACAACCAAGCATATAAAACGGCTGAAAAAGAATGTGTTTTAGTTAGTGAAGGTTGACACTGTACTGTATAAAGGCTCATTTCTTCTTTTTAGGGTAATGACTTGTTACAACCGTGCATCATTTCCTAAAGCAGAGATCAGAGCTCTGTTTGCTTTGATCGTTCTTGAACTACCAGGGTTAACGGGGATTTCAGGCTCTGTGCTGCCCCGTGGGCACCATTTAAAGCTCCCCGCGGAGAAGAGTCAATTGAGAGTGAGTAGCTGGAGGAAGCAATTTAGCTGTATTACTTCCAGCACAAACTCAGCATGTGGAAGCGGCAGACAGGAAAGGCAAAAACAGCAAATGTGGTACAGGTCAGGTAAGGAGGATCCCTCCCTTTCTGTGGGAGCAGCTCTGCGGCGTAAGCTGGGAGCAGGGAGAGGAGAGCTGGTTACGGCTTTCAGAGGAGCGGAGCTCAGAACCACCCTGTCCTCCTGAACCACAGTGCTGCACTCGGGATTTGCGGCTGTGAGAAATAACCCTCTGCTCCAGCTCCCTGATACCGAGTTACCATTTTGACACCAGCTGTACAGCGAGATGAACTCTGCTTGCTTATGCATCAGTTTTTCCCCTCTCCACCTAAGTAAAATTCTCTATTTTCAGCAGACGGAACTCCAGAAAAAGCTGTTTAATTCATATTTTGATAGCACACGACTTTGCAGGTAACAAACAGGTTCTGGAGTATAGTTTTTTTAAACGTAGCTTCCCTCTTTTCCCATCTGCAACCTTTCAGCATGATACTTCCCTCACTTCCTTTCCTTTCAAAATGCATCCAGCCCCTCCTCACCAGCAGGCGACGGCTTGGATGTTAAGTCCCTTTCATTCCCTTTTATTCTGAGCTGAGGCTGTAATTGATGGCAGACAGGATGCCACGTAGCCTAATAGCAAATTACGCTCCCAGCAGCTTGCGACTGCTCCTCCCCGTGCTCCCTGTGATCGGTGGGAGTGGGAACCATCCCAGCTCTCTCTGAGCCATCCGGTGGGGAGACGGGGACTGCTGTGGGCATGGTCTGAGCAACACAGATACTGAGATCAGGAGAAAAGTCAATCACTACTGGTTTACAGTGGTGTACAGCTCCAAACAGCAGCACTGCTCCATCAAATTACCTCCCTTCCTTCCTACTCACATTTACACACCCCTCCGTGATGGTCTGTATGGCCACCTTCAAAATGACTCTGGGACAAACGTGTCATTTGAGATTATTCGCTTACAACGTGACAGATCGGGCACATCTTCAAGTATCTGCTTAAGGCATCAAAGCCACAAAGCCAGTTTGTGCAGCTGGGTGCTTACATGGTCTTTGGTCTTTTTTTACAGCAAAGGGCAACTGTCCAGTTGAAGTCACACAATATACACATCACCGAAACAGAAAACCTGCAATGAGTGCAGATGAGCTTTGTTCCCCTGCTCTCACCACTGATCCTCCGCAGCCTTGCAAGTGACAGAGAAGTCTTTTTTCCCCCAGTTTCGGTGATGTGCTTCCATGAAAGTGTTACACAGCAGGGGCAGGATATTAACAGTCATTTTATGTTTACTGCTTAAGCTAGAGAAAATGTTTCATAATCACATTAAGAAAACTTATTTAACTTTCTCTGATGCCAGCTGTCAGTATAGCAACAGCTTGCCAGAAGCAGTAATGGCCCCAGACAGACAAACGTAACCATCCGGAAAGCCGACCCGGTGCACGCAGGCGGCATCAATCTCAGCTGAGTGCTCAGGAGCACTACGCCCATGCCGTCCTATGGGGGACTGCTCCCAGCCAGGACCCACGCAGGCACCCCAAGTGACTCTCTCCCACAGCCGCAGAGCCCAGGTGTGGGGGCCACTTGGCACTTTTATTCCCCGCTTCTTCCCTTGGTCTCTGATGCCAAGACGTTTCCCGCATACTCTCTCCATCTGGAAGCAATTTCTCTCTGAAGACTCATTACAGAAAAAGAGACACCCGCCCCCCCTCCAGTCCAGTCCAGTCAAGTGATGCCACTTACTCCAGTGGACAGGCAGAGAAGAAGAGGCCTTTTAGCTAGCAGGAGGCTTTTTTCAATGCCACTTTACCAAAGGACAAAATAATCTCTGGACAAACAACCACCACCTGACTTAGGAGATCAGCATGGCCTGAAATCCTTTCTCCCTGGCCGCATTTGGTCAGGAGGCTGTAGGGTTTCACCTGTGGCCTTCCTGTCATCACAAACATCTTTCTTCATCGTGGGATTAGTTCTTGGCATCTTCTCATCTTAACTCACTCTGGGCACTGGACCAGCCAGAGACAGCAGCTCACTCATTAATCGTCTTCTGGTCATAAAACAATACATGTCCCCAAGCCTGAACTGATTTTCAGACAGGTTTGATGGGTTTAGCTAGCATTACGCTATAATGACCTTAAAGCTAGAGGTGCTGTGCTTAACATCTTGTCTAGCTTGCTACCCAGCAAGACCAAGGTTCCTGTACAGTGACCCAGAGAACAGGATCTACAAGCCCTAAGCATGCGGCAGGCTGGCACTACATGTAGACAATGCTGAGGGAGAGGACCTTCCCCTCACAAAAATCCTGAGCATCAGAGATCTTGGTTCCCCATCTCTTTAAACCGAGACCAGTCTCCAGAGCAGGCAATGGGAACCTCAGTGCTAGCTGAGGACTCAAACTGATGCTTTCTCAGAGGAAACAGGGTGAAGAGCCACCATGAGGACATGAGCCCCCAAACAGTGACCTCCTTGCCTGCTCAGACTGGCAGCAGCTCACAAGCGTGCATCCCTGCTCAGAAACACTGTGCCCCAGCTCCCATTTGCACTGTGTTACCTTTTTCAGTTTGCATGGCTCTTCTGTCGTACAGAAAAAGATGAAAACAACATCCCCTCACCAGGTCCCTCAATCTGATGGCTAGATTGCCCACGTGGGAAAAATCCCACAAGGGCGCTGCAGAAACCCTGATCTTAAATTATTTATCAGCCTGATCATCAGCAAGAGCTCTGCCTGCCGAAGCCCGTGCTGCAAACAGACATTTTAAATATTGCATTTATTCCACCAGCAGCCAACAGCCCAGGCTGGAAACGCAGTCACTCCGTGCACAGCTCTGGCCGAGTGCACGAGTTGCATTGCAAACCATTCAGCCATCTAATCTCACAGGAGATGTCCCGCTGCCCGCTCCCCCCGCAAAGGGAGAAAATCCTTTCATTTCTGTTCTTTTGATCTTCTCTGCCAGACGCTGCTGGATGCCTGTGGGAACGGATGTTTACTCAAAAGAAGAAATGCTGTTTGCCGGACCCTCACGTCTCTTCATTAAAGGGGAACAAACATTTGCAGTCTGTTTGTGTCGCCCCAGCACCAAGCAAGGGCAGAGGGACCCGGCTCCGTGCTTACATAAGGCCACGTTATCCTGGTCTTGCTAAAGGTGAAAGCCAGCAGCAGCACGACAAATGCATTACGAGGGGACGAGGGGGAAGTCGGCGCGGGAGGTTTGCATTAGAAGGCAAATAGTTAAGCAGCAATTGATCCTGAAGCCCTGAGGAGCAAGGCCTGTGAGTGTGTGCGCGCGTGCAAGGGACAGAGGGCTTAGGCTACCGTAAAATGGTCATTCATAGCGAGCATTTTGGCTGCAAGACCTGCTATTGTTTATTAATACAGTGCCCATGGGGGCCTTCAAAATGCAAGTAATTGAAGACAGGGCTGAGGGTCCCATCTTCAAAAAATATTCACCACACCTTAAAGAACATCTCTTGTAGGATGAGAATGTGCAGCCCCAGTATAACTGAGTAGCTCCAATTAAATCTGGTGGAGGACCTGGTTCCCATCTGCACTAGCCAGTGCAACGAAGTCCTTTAAGACTAAACCCCTTCATGGTGATCTATTTGTTTCACTCCATTTCTGGTCCAAGGTGCCAACCTGCCCCTCTTCTGCTTCACTGTTTCTCTGTCCACCCTGCTGTTTGCTTGCAACCATGGCAGGAAGAAAGCTGCGCATTCCTGAAAACGTGAATAAGGAACACCCTGAACTGCTTTCACGACTATCAGATTTCACCTGGGAGGGGCAGCGAGGAGGGGAAAGGAGAGCTGCTGTGGCTTTGACCTCTGGATTTCAAATTTTTGAGAATGGAGGGATGCCTTAAACTGCTGTCAGACCAAAAATGAGACCAGAAAGGATCCAGACACTAAGGTGAAAGTATTAAAACAAGAGACGGCCAATTCCAGTGACAAGAATTTGTAAACAGTGACAGGAGGAGGGATGAGCTACTAGGGACAAACGTGGGGGAAAAAAATTACATTTTTTTAGAGAGCTCCTAAGTGCTCTGGATAGGGCATTTATCTAAAGAGCTTGTAAATGTCAATTACTCCCTGGAAATTGTGAGAAAGATGGGTAGCAGAGAAAGACCAGGATGCTTATGGAAAGGGGGTTGCTCTCAATTCTCATAAAGCCAGTGTCATGTCATGGACCGCCACCCTGAGCAGATATTCAGCACCTCGGCTGAACTAAAACGATACAGATTCACATTACTGTGTTTAAGATGGTGTTAATGGCTTAAGCAGGAGCTGGGGAGCATGAATACAGGTCTGAGCTCGGCAGGTGCCCTGCATCTGGTACCACCTTGTGAAGCAGGGCAGGTTCCCCAGGCTCCTGCCGAACTCCGGTTTCAGTGGGAGGAGGGAACCAGGAGTGACTGGCTTCTTACAGCAGCGGCATACCAATGATGGCTCCACAGTGCCTGGAGCGAGTGCCGCGACTCTCCTGAATGCAACTGTTCGACGCTGAAATAGTGGTTATGCTGCTGCTGCTGCTGCTGTCGAAAAGAAGGTGGAACGGCATATTAGTGCACCGAACTGTGCTGGGAATTGAACACAGCTTGTGCAGCCCTCTAGTAAAGCTGAGGGAAAGCAGATTTTTAATACTCGATTTTTTCTGAAGGGTCTTAACCGCAACAAAGGCAACAAAAAAAGAAAAGAAAACCCTAAAAAAAATCCTCCTTCCTTCCTAATTTAGCAGACAATAATATGCTTTGAAAGGGCTTTTTTTTTTTTAAAGATGACCTGCGTAAGTTCTGTTTCAACAGTGAAATACTTCCATTACAGTTCAGGCATTGCACTAAGCTCTTTTCCTAGGGGAAGAAAAGGCTGTGGATCACACCACATTTGGGCAACGGTATCATTAAGAAGATCTTCACTCCATGCCTGACAATTGCATACTAAACAGCACCTTCAGGTCGCTCCCTAGAAACACCACTATTCTTAACAGTATCTTGACAACTGCTCCTGGTGGAGAGAATTTAAATGAGGCGAAAGGAGATGTAAGGGACCAAGAGAAAACCCCATAAAGGAACGTGTATGAGGCATTGCATACGACACAGAGAGTGGGAGAGGTGGTGAGCAGTAAATCACTGTCCAAACATCTTTGCTTCCAGAAACATGAGGTTGTCAAGCCCATTTCTCCTTGCAGCCAAATTCTTCCATCTAGTTACAATTAAAATACTTTACGCAGCAGCAGCCGCAGCTGACTAAGCAAATACAGAGCAATTACCACCTTGACTTCATTATCGCTAAAATTAAAAAATATATACATCCAGGAAAGAAACACTGTGTGTCAGGAGCTTGTAGGTTACTCGGGGGCAACCATTACAAGGTTACAGAGGCAGCATTTCCAACTGCAGCTGGAAACATCTGCACCAGTTTGATTGCACCTTTTCAGCAAATGGAGTAAAATTTGCCAACTCACTGACGCACCCCCAAACAAAACGTTCACATGTGGCAACAGTTAGTGCTCAGACTGCAAGGAAATCGGTCGTGTTACACAGAGAATTAATTTGGTCCAGCATGTACAAACATAACCTCAGAGGGACTGAATGCATGTGTTACGGGCAATAAGTCTCACAAGAACTCATAAATCAAATTACAGAGCTAGAGGCAGATGCTTATTGTAGAATAACATGTTCTCCAGCACTCTGAGCTTTCGCTCTAATGGGATGACTTAAAAAAAAAATTTACTTTACATTTTCTGGCTAGCTTGCCCAATGTTATCTCCGGCGCTCTCCCTTTCAGCACAACCAGCACGGAAATCAGGCGTGTGAGACAGGTTTGCATAACTTTGAAGTCCTGATCTCAGGACTTGTCAGACAGATGCTAAGCACAGACAGCATCTCGGACAGACAGATGCTGAGCATAGAGAGCATCTCAGACAGACAGATGTGAGCAAAGACAGCATCTCGGACAGACAGATGCTGAGCACAGAGCTGAGTCTGCGGGCAAGTCACTCAAGATGGGATCCACCTCGCCCAGCCTTAGATATCTAAACCCAAACCAGTTGTCCAAGCTCCCTTTATAGGCGACAGAGAAGAACAGGAACTTCTGAAGGGCAATTTGAGATGTGCAGGTCACACCATCCAGCCTGTTTTAAACATCTGCCCTTGAATGAGATGAACTGCACCTTAACGGTTTCCCTTGAGTTTATGAGGACCTCAACAGCTATCTCAAGTGTAGCAATTTAAGTTAATGGAGGTGGGTTCCATGCTCCTCCATCCCCTGGCAGGTCATTTATTTAGACTATAAGCTGTTACAGCTACGGTATTACATCTGCCTGGTGCAAAAGGGTCCAGTGCTAACGTGGGACTTTACTGTGCAGAGTTACTCCTACTACAAATAGGCCAGGACCAGCCATTTACACTTTAAAAAAATCAGTGCTCTGGGACAAAACTCCTTCTACTGTGCCATGCAGAAACTGATATAACAAAGAGATAGTCTGATGCATCCACATAAAATCAAACGAGATGACAAGCGGTAGCAGTGCAGACATTTTCAGGACGGGGAGTAAGGCAGTCACAGCCTGAGCCTTAGCAGACACCCCATTGGGACTTCTGAATAGTACTGACTGCTGACGCTCCAGCTGCAGGAGGGGCAACAAAACGCTAATAAGATGTGTCCTGTTTTTGGCTGGGATAGAGTTAATTTTCTTCCTAGTAGCTGGTACAGTGCTGTGTTTTGGATTTAGCATGAGAATAATGTTGATAACACACCGATGGTTTAGTTGTTGCTGAGCAGTGCTTACCCTAGTCAAGAACTTTTCAGCTTCCCATGCTCTACTGACTGAGAAGGCTGGAGGTGCACAAGAAGCTGGGAGGGGGCACGGCCAGGACAGCTGACCCAAACTGGCCCAAGGGACATTCCATACCATGTGATGTCATGCTCAGTACATAAACTGAGGGGAGCTGGGGGGAGGGAGGGG
>NW_008796222.1:7997262-8017025 GCF_000699145.1 Aptenodytes forsteri | reverse complement strand
ATTATTTTCCCTTCCTTTTCTGTCCTATTAAACTGTCTTTATCTCAACCCATGAATTTTACTTTTTTTTCCGATTCCCTCCCCCATCCCACCGGGGGCGGGGAGTGAGTGAACGGTTGTGTGGTGTTTAGCTGCCTGCCAGGTTAAACCACAACAAGATGTTATGGGAAATACAGGATCTCTCATGTCGGAGGAGACTTAGAGAGGCCAGTATGATAACCCTACCAAAGCAAAGGCTGTTCTTCACAAATATATCTGGATGGTACAAATATATCTGGATGGTAAATAACAGCTGCAGAAAAAGGGCCACTTAAGCCTAAAGACCATTGATGGCACAAGAAAACTTGGATGTGAAAATAATGAGGCTAAAAATCAGATGAAGGGTGGGTTTTCCCCTTCTAGAATTGAGATTCTGGAAAAGCCCCAAATAAGCATAATGAAGCAAAGAAAAAATTAAGCCCTTTCAAGACAGAACTCCAAACATTTACTTAAGGATTTGTATGATCCAGCGATTCAAGAGGTCTGGTCTCATTTGGTGTTTCTGACGCTAAGCCAAACGTAGCAGAGTGCAGATCTGAACTTGTGCCTCCTGCTCCAGCAAGGTGAAGGGGGCTGTTCCCCGGCTGCAGCAGCAACAGTGACAAGGACTCACCTCCCTGCAAGAGCTCCTGGGCTTCTGAGCTCCTGGCTTCTCATCCCGAGCTCAGGCTTCCACATCAGGACATAGACCAGTCTGCAGGCGCTCATCAGCCTGTACTGAGGACCTTCTGTGAGTTAAGATGGCAGCTGAGCTGAGTTTATAAACACTGGTGGCATCCACACGCTGAACTTGGGCATGGCAGCCCCTTAGTGAACATAACTCACACTAACTAACCCCCAGGCTCCCAGTGCAATACCTAAGTCTACCCTTGCAAGGGATAATCAAAGTTAAATGATTTTGTTTAGGCAGGGTCAAGAATTCAAAAGACTATTCTGGCCCCTGCAGTCCTGACGTGTGTGTAGTAAAGAGCAGTTGCATGGATTTGGTTGCTCCAAAACTTGAACATGGACTTTTCCCAACCTGAAGAGTTAATTTTTTGTTTTGTTAATCAAATCTCCATACACAACTAAGTTGTTATACAGTTTTCCCAGTGCTTTTATATTTATTTGTGTACTGCCAACAGAGCCGATTTTAAACCAAAATGGTAAATCGCTTTTCTTTAATCTTTGCTCTTTCACACCAGTCTTCCCAAAACTGGAAGTGCAGTACGAAATAGACTCTATAGTATCTGCTTTAAGAGAGGAGCAAGTGATAAATTACTTGCCTAGGAGGAGATGAGGTTATTAATCAAAATGGCTTCAGGGTGTAGTGTTTGAAGTTGTGTCGAGTATTAAATAAAAGGTGAAAGGGAGGAGGTTTTTCCTTTTGAAACCCTGAATCTAAACCTGTTCAATAAAATGAAACAGACACCTGTTAGCCAGGTTGTCACAAAAAAAAAATCTTCATGATGAGGCAGTGTAAATTAAAGCCTTCAAATCAAAATCAAGACTTAAAGATTGCTTTGCGTTTCTTTTCATAATAAACAATGACACAGTTTGGGCTCTTACACAATTTGTTCAAGATGAACGGCAGGAGTTGAACGCAACTGTGCTGTCCCTTGAAAGTTACACCTAAGAGCACTTCCTGATTAAATGAAGGTTTTACTTTGCATTCTCAGATTGTCCTTTCCAGCTTAACTTGTTTTCCAAGAAACCATCTCATCTACTGCTGAGCTATACTGCCAAGGAATGCAAATTCAGAGCGCTTACTGATGGCATCACATGAGATTTGTCCTACAGAGCTCCAGAAAGAGGAAAACTACTACTGAAGTAAGAGTTTGCATATGTGAACATGCATGATTTACTCATGCATGCCCATTCATGACAGAATGAACTCTTGCTTGCTTCTGCTGCTCAGGGCCTTTCTGTCAAAGGTTTTTAATTTTGCTTTATAGCATAACCTTTGGAATACAGAATACATGTAGTAGCTTGGTTTGAATTTCTGGTTAAGGGTTAGGACTTTTTGTAGAGGGGATAATGTTGGAGTAGTGGGAGGGAGCTTGCATTTCAATACGGTCTTCCCCTTATAGTTTTTTTGGATACTAAAATCTGGGCTCTTTGGCAACTGAGCACCACACATAGTTGTGTGTCAGCTGGGAGACACCAAGATCGTTGGGGACTGGAACACTTGCCCTGCAAAGAGAGGCTGGGGGAATGGGGTTTGTTCAACCTAGGCAGGAGATGGCTTTGTGGGGGGGCTAACATCAGCCTGTAGAGCCTATGAAGAGGTCATCAAGACAGCGGAGACAGGCTCTTCAGCAGTGCATAGAAGTACGACAAGAGACAACAGGCATAAATTGAAATTGGGGGCTTTCAGACTGGATATAAGGAGAAACTTTTTCATGATGAGGACAGTCAAGCAGGGCAACAGCTGGCCCAGAGAAGTTGTGCAGTCTCCGCTTTGGAAAAAACTCAGTGGTTTTTAAGACCAGAGTGGATAAAGCCTTGAACAACCTGGTCTGACTTCACAGCTGGCCTTCTTTGAGCAGAGGATTGAACTACAAGCCTCTCAAGATCCCTTCTGACTTGAATTTATCCAGTGACTCTGTATGAAGGAAGTTCCCCATCCAGTTATCACTAATCCATGGGGAACACCAGCACTGTAGCATCCTCATCTCAGTAGGTAGTTAGAGAATATGAAAGTGAAAGCTTTCACAAAATTGAATTCCACTGCAATAAGAAAGAAAATCTTGTGCATTCAGTGGCTTTCTCCCTTTTTTCCACTGTTTATCAGCAGTGCGCTACAGAGTGTGCATGTTCAGCAAAAAAATTGGGGGGGCAGGGAGGAAGATGAGCAAGATCAATTTTTACATCTTTATCCTTTCCTATGGCCAATAAAATACTGCTCTTCTCAGAAGATACACCAGTAAATTTTCAGTTTAGATTTGTGTACCAGGAAATAGGACTCTCATGACATCCTTTGGAGATTATTCCAGGGCTTAAAAGATTTCACACTCTAACAGTTCCCCAGAATACTCTGACTACGTTTCCTTTGTCAGTCTTATCCTAATATAGTACTAGATAAGTCCTCTACCTCCAGGCTATTTACACTCCCCAGAGAACTGAGGACTGTTACGCCACATAGCCAGTTAAAAAGATCAAGTTCTTTTAATCTTTCCTCAAATCCACTCTAACACCAAAAACCCGTTTGTATTTCTTGCCATAATATCAGGATGGGTTTCCCTTTCTGTGGATGAGGTCCCAGTACTGACTGCAGAATAGCAGGTGTGCTCTCATCCAAGCCAGAGCATAAACGAGCCCATCCAAGTTCTTTGATTCCCTTGCACACAAAACCCCCAAATTGCATGTTTTCTTTTCAGGGCTACAACGGCAAGAACTCCAGGAGGCCTTGTCTGTCCTCTCTTCATCAGCCCAACCCAAAGTCTCTGACATCAGTGGAAATACTCTCAATCACTTGGAAGGTCTTGGATCAAGTCCCAAATCTTAAAGAATAAAAGCAAGGAGAAAACGAGGCATTAACTTTGAATGCAGCTGCCTGGAATTCCTGCCTTGAAGTGGGAAAGGAATGACTTTGAGGGTAGGCGGAAGGATTTTTAAAGTCCCATTTTAAAGAATGGGATGAAGAGTGTTTTAACTTCCTAATTGAAAAAAGTGCTTTGGAAAATATTCTGTGAAACTGTTTTGAATTAACTTACTTATTCAGTCAAGGGAACATTCCACTCACATTCACCAGAAGAATGAAAACCTGAACGTCACAGTATTTAGTTTGATGTTGTCTTCATAAATTGGAGCTTATCGGTGTCTTTATGCAACATACAACTTCTCAGGCTGCCTTTCAAATTAAAGAAAAACTAAACAGAGCAATGTGAGGAGAGTCAGCCCATTCAGTTATTTCACAAATAGGAAGTAACAGAAGATTGCAGAGTCTATAACAGCTTTATCCTCACTGGGAGAAAGTCAGCTCCTGACTTCACTAATGTCGTAGTTTTGCACAGGGGAGCTACCCGAATGCTAATAGAGCAAGAGGCCATACACACTGTTCATGATGCGCCAACACACTTAACCAAATCCTATGCCATGTGTACACAGCCAGAGAATAGCCTGACCGCATGTGTTACATGTGCGTTATGTTCCTTGGCTGCCCTCCAGCCGGCTGCTTTCATGTCAGCTAACTTTCGCCCAGAAAGTTATATACTCAGAATCCATAGCTACACCCTTCTCATTCACAGAAGGTCTTACAATCACTCTGTATTACCATGATAACCTGAGAACTGACTGTTCTCAGCAGGTCTGGTATATCAGAAGACTCAGACGCTTTTTCTGGATCAGGTCATTAATCATTTGCTCTGTGACTAATTCTTCTAAAATCAAAACAATCAATGTAAGGCACACGTCAAAGGAAAGCCACCTCTCTCTCTCCCCAGATGTTTCACTAATGCATAGCCTACTGTAGTTACAGTATGACTAAGAAGTAGGAAAAAGCTTCCTTTTTCTGCTCTTATCTTCAAAATGGTCCAATCAGTAGAACTGAACCAAAAGAAAATACTAAAGAAAAGCAAGAAGTTAACTGAAAAGGACATCTTGCATTTTGTAACAAACCAAACAAACATTGCACTGCTTGCTTTGTAAATCTTACAGAAAAGCTCCTCCTTAGCTCAGGCTGCCTATTTCTTAAAAAACAAAGACAAGCAGAACTAGCTGCAGGCAATGAAGTACATTAGCATTTGAATTCATGCTTGTATATCCTCCGAGGGAAAAACTCTCTTAAAAGCAACCTAAGGAACTTCCTCAAATGTGTTCTGGCAACAGTTATTTGAGACTTGAAGATTTCTGATGTTTTTACAGTTCCTTAAAAACAAACTGGGAAATGTTAAAAAACCCAGATCGTTGCCAATTTCAAAACAGGATGTTTTTGTTGTCGATGACTGTAATTAGGACCAGTGACCTTGAAAATGTAAACAACCCATCCATTACCTCTTCTCTTCTAACTAGTGTTGCAAATATTTTTTTTTTCTCTTTATAAACTTGGCTATATGAGTAGTTTAGTGCTCATACTCAGGCAAAGACCAGAACTTCCACAGG
Source organism: Aptenodytes forsteri (assembly GCF_000699145.1). NCBI lineage: Eukaryota > Metazoa > Chordata > Aves > Sphenisciformes > Spheniscidae > Aptenodytes > Aptenodytes forsteri. The sequence continues at coordinate 8,011,905 of NW_008796222.1, read as the reverse complement.
ACTAAAAATACTAGCACCCAATGTCACCAGCTAGTTGAAGGGAAAAGGAAGGGAGGAGGAGGAAAGTATTTAGTATATGGCTAGTGATTTAAAATCAAGGTGGCTGTTATCAGCACACAGAAAAAGCAAGACAGGAAAGGCACCCCTACAAGAAATACAAGTATTGCTGAAGAAAGACCCGTTGTCAGGATATAACCTTAGAAAGTGTCCGAACTCCTGAGACAGCAAGGAGGAAGTTCTGCAGCTTTCCCAACACCTAATCCTGCAGTCAGAAACCTGACCCCCGAGTCCTTACCTTCTGATGTCCAAATTCATTCAATATTGTGCCCAGCTTCTTCGTGTTGCTGTGAAGTTTATGAGCAGCGATGGCTGGATTGGGATCCCTCCAATCAATGGACAGGCGATGATACCAGAGGTGCCGACCCTCCTGAATGTGTGCTGACTTGATGCTGGGGTCAAAGCGATGCACCTCACATCCGCTGTTGGCCATGCTGATCTCAAACTGGTTGTCATCGTTGCCTAGCCTACGAAACAAAAAAGATGTAACTATTAATGCTGCGAAAAGAACTATTAGTGAGTAGGACGTTCTGAGGATTCATAGTAAAAGAAGGTAAAATCCAACCTATTTGTTTCTGAAGCAAAGTGGAGGAGCTGTTGTGCTGCTGCTTGGGATATATCCACAGCACTGAGCACAATCTAACCCTAATTCTGACGAGATAACCAGAAATAAAGCTAAGGGTCCACAATAATACCTGCTGAAGATTTGGAATAAGTAGTTAGATAAAGGAAATTTAAAGGAACGTGTTTTTTCCCAATGTCACATTCATAATCATCCTTAAGACACTTTCAATGAAATTTTTCATTTATAGAATGAAACTACTGGAGTGGATTGCATGAACTAACCTCACCAGAAAATTCAAGCTCAATGCAACATACTGCATATGATTAGAATGAAGGGCTCCTTTCAAGGCAAGAACTAAACCATTTTAGCCAGGCTGATAACATTCCCAAAGAGCTTTTTCTTAATTCAGAAGCTGACATCATTTATAAGAAAGTAAATTAAACGTTAGAACCTTTGTGCTGTCATTATCCCTCTATTTATATTTTATATTTATATAAATTCCTCTGTTTTCAATTTGCTTTTTCTTGACAAGATTACAATACCTTCCTTAGTCCCAACTGCACAAACTTCCAATAACCAAGCCATAAGCAGAAGAGCAAATACGTTTAAAATTTATACAATACTGTTCTGTAAAAATCAGGCATATTTCCCATCGTGTCTATAATCTGGTGTTACAAAGATGAGCCACAATGGCCACCAACAGGGGCAAGACACAAGAACCAAATGCCTCTCCTTCTCTGTGCACAGGAAGGCACAGATAAAAAAGCAAATTTAAAAATAACTCTTTCACAACAGTAGCAGAGTTGTTACACAGACTTAAGAGAGAGACTGCTGCTAATTTGGCAAAGACCCCAAAGAAGAAGAAAAATTAATAGCCCCATCGTACAGCAGTGTTGTCTCAGTCCCTGTCTCTTGTAAAGATGTACTTTACAAGGCTGTGCCAGATTCCCACCTCCTACAGCCCATTAGTTCACACAGGGTACACTAACACTAAAACTTCTGGTATTTACCGTTGCAATCATATGTCTGGACCACAAGCCTTCCCTACTGCGTAAAACAGGATGTCCTCTTCATTCCTACTCCTCCAAGCTTCTTCCAAACGTAGTTCAAATCATGCACTAAACCTTAGACTTAATAGAAATGATACTGTTTGATATACACACATGTAGCGCTGGAAAGAGAATCAAGATTTTTAAATCAGCGCTTCAACCTGTTGTTCTAATTGAGAATATCCACTATCTACTAACAGCATGGCATTTACCTATCATACACAAACCATTACAGGGCAGTACTCTTAGATATACTGTCAGAGCACCAGCTACACTACACCACAATTGTCCTTAGAAATGGTGTAAGTCTGAAATAATTCTGGCTATTTGCATCAATATGTAAAACGGGATACATTTTAAATCATGCTACACTATGGTATGACATTAAGCCAGCACTAAATGTTTTACATAGATGACATACTGGTGAACTAAAATGAATCCAACTCGTGAAACAATGCTTGGAAGAGCATATGTTTTGGAAGTTACCAATACGGTATGACGCTTGCTGTAATCCTGGCTAAGCACAGTGTAACGATGCCCTATTAGAAGGTCTTCTCCTCAACCATCTTCCCCTTCGGGCGTCCTGGGAAAGTAGGAGGAGACAAGGTTTGCAAAAACAGCCCAGCGTGCTTTTAAGAACAACTCTATTTCACAGGATTCCAGCCCGTACAGCCGTGTAGGAGGAGAAGAGAGGAGTTTTCTTTTAATACATTCAACACACATTAGGAAAAAAGTTCAGAAGTTAACCAAGTGAATCGACATATTTGTTTGCATGTGGCTTTCTACAGAAGGGACACTGATGAACAAAGACCAGTGTAATCCCTTAGGAATGAGAAGCTGGCTAAAAATGAACAACATGCGAATTGTTGGGAACAGTTACAGCATTAGAGCAACGAGCCTACCAGCGACTGACGGACACATGCGTCCGTGACACACTTCTAACAGTACCAGCTGGTACAATCCACAGGGCCAGATGCTTTTGATGTAGACAAACCTCAGGCTGCCTCCAAACAGATTGCTACTCATGTGGACTGCAAAGGGAGGTTCACAGTGGTGCAAAACAGAAAAAAAATATAGATGAGGGTGAAGAAGGTGCTGATATATCTTCTGGCACTCTCGCTAACAGCTCAAATTTATGCCTGAAGAGAGACCTAACCAACAAATATTTAGGAGAGAACATAAGGTCATCTCCAAAAGAAATGGTTTGAAAAATTCCTGTCTCACATGTGATCATGCTAAGGGATAAGGTAAAAAGGTAAACAAATGAGGTCTCCTAAGAAAGATTTTGTGTTACTTAAAAAGGGACCATGATTTTAGAAGAAAGGTGTGGAGGTCACGGAAGACTAGAGAGGCCCTTCCCCACCATCAAGAGAGAGCAGCTGCTGCCTCCAGCAACAGCAAAATAAAAAATACTAAAGACACCGACCTGTTTTTACTGTAAAGGAGGAGAGCTCTGTTACAGAGTCGGCAGTTGCACGCAGTCCCCTGCAGTGGGGGTAGAGGTGGGCTTTCAAAGCAGCAGGAACAGCACCCTGCAGACGGGCCCTCCTAGCCTGCCTGAGAGTGGAAAGGAAGGGCTGGCTGGCACTGCTCCCCGCCGGCAGCAGGGCAGGGATGCTGACCCAGGACAGAGCGCAGCACAGCAGGGAGCAGTGTCCCTTGGCTGTCCCCTGCTCCCACAGTTCGCAGAGGGTCACGGTACACAGAGCCTCACGCTCGGAATAAACACTGGGCTGCAGCTTGCACTGAACCGAGCATCGCACCGGCCCCCGCGTCATCCTGGAGCGCAGCAAGCACGCAGGTGGCACAAAAGCTGCTTTGTCTCCTCCAGCACAGCTCTAGCGGACACCTGTACCTGATCCAGCCCGAGAACTGCAGGTACTCCAGCTCCCACAGGGACCACAGGACAGAGCTGTAAAAACATGCACGTTAACGTCCAGCTTTCCCTTTCTGTGTTCCCTCTCCTCCCCTTCTTTCTCAAAGGAAGATAACCGAGCTCTGCAGCTTGGGGGAAAAAGAAGCATCCTCTGCCTGGATCCTAAAGCCCTCCACTCTAAGATCCACCTGAAAGGGCTTTTATACAGTATTGCAGCGAGATTAAACCTCAACTGGTAAGTTTTCCGAAATCCTATTCATTTTTATTATCCCAGCTTGAGTGCCTGCCTGTGGTGTTTGTAACGGATTTAGCTTAATCTAAGCAGATTTAGCACTACTAACTAGAGCTCACTAATGCAGATTGCAACTATGTATCATACTGGGAAATCCTGTCCCCCAAGCAAAAACATTGCTGCCTCCCAGTAGTGGAAGCAACTAATACTGATTAAAAAGATCTCCAGACATTTCAGACACTGCTTGCTCCCATTCACAAGTAACCTCTTCTATAGCATTCAAGATGGCAAAGCCTAAGCAGCACGTTCCATTTTTAATGATATATGGATTTAATTCAGGATTCCCAGTAACACTCGCACTGAACTTTCACATTTGCCCTCCATCCATCCTCTCCACAGAGAATGTTCTTCATTGGAAGCAGCTGTTCCCCCTTTGCTCTTAATGAACTGTAAGAGATAACAGAAACGTTTAAAGGGGATTTTTGTCTTACGCAGAACAAAATTACTTTTCTGCCTGCCATAAGCTAAAGGAAGTGAGTCTGAGAGAAGAATTATGCAGTAACGAGCTCCAAAGGCTGCAGAAGTAAACTGGAGGATTGAAGACTGTTCCTTCTTAACCTCAAATATTTCCCTTTTATTTTTTAGCTGTTTCATGTGACGGTTGGGTATTTACTGCACATGTGTATCTGATGATTGATGGGAGAGCCAACATCAATTTCAATCTCTGCTAAGCCCTACTGTTCCATCAGTACACAAAATCTGGCATTCAGGCTCCCTGTACCGTACCCAAAACAGCACCACATATAAAGCACTGGTACACATGCACTAGCTCAGATTTGTTCAAAACCATTAGCAAGTTATCTTTGTGCTGGTCAGCTTTGTGCCAAATCTGCATTTCCTAGCACAGATGAAATTAACTCTGTATTGTGTCTACTGGCCAATTCAACAAAAATACCATTCTCAACCCATGCTTGGTCCATAGCAAAAGGGAAGAGGGACATTAATGCAGGAGCTCAGGTCTAATATTAATAATCATGTAACTTGAAGGGCAAGGTCTAGATTAATTCCACTGAACTTTGAGTACTTTGCCAAGACATCTAGAGTCAGCAGCCACGTTATCCCAGGCTTCCTCTATAATCAAAGGAAAGCTATGCCTACCTCCAGAATGTTATTTAGCTTAGCTGATTTTCCACCTGAATGTGCCTGCCTCTCCCTACTGACTACTAGAAGGAGCTTGAGGCAACGAGCAAGTATTACAGTCAAGCAGATACAGTCTGGACCTGAGCATGGGATAACACAGCATTTCTCCTAACTTGCATAGGAACATGAAAAACTGACGGGGGAAAAAAAAAAATCATGTAAACCTATATTTTGCATTAAAGCCAGGCAGATATAATTTGAAATAGATTGCAAGGAACATTCAGAAAATAAGAAGCTACAGTAGTCGAGAGCAGTTTGCTCTCCATGTATGTGATTTGTCTCTACGGGGCACGTTATTGTTGTTCTGCTACAGAGCAATGCAGCTGAACAAAACCTGAGAGCCCCTCACCCTCTGAGGAGTTTGGTCTTTACAGCTCCATATAAGCTCCATCCAAATATAAGCCCACCCAAATTAACAGAAAACAACCCCTTTGACTGCAGTGCACTCTGCATCCACCTTACGTTAATTGCTAGTGTTAACTGCCACGCGCTAATCACTGAGAAATGCCACCCAGACACAGGTCCTTGCTATCCACCATTTGTAAACCCACAGCAGCAAAATCACAGGAATAAACTCCACTGCTTCAAGGGAGATGAAGCCCTTCAATACACTTCTAACCTAAAGATTGCTCCCAGGACAGCAAAGAGAGTTTTATTAGGCTGCAGCTATGTGGTGATCTGTGTGAAACGAGCTCCAGACCCCAGCGATCATTCTCCTCATGCACCGGTGCGCTGATAGGTAATGCCTGACGAACTCTGAGGACTGACCTCCCTTGTCCTCCCGGGGAAGCGGAGTGTTTTATTAGCAGGGAAACAGGCTGCATTTGTGGTTTTACTACCTGTGAAAGCACTTGTTCTGTGAAGAGTGAAAACTTCAATCTCAAGTGCTGTAAACATCATAAACACTACAAACATTTTAAAATAAAGCCGCAACTGCCTTTATTATTATCACTTCGGCACATGTCACCCCGAAGCGCTTAGCAAACACACTCTCATATGGAAATGTACTATTTTGTCCCGGGGTAGTTCATGAAGTTTTATAAGTAACGCTGCTGAAGTACCTGACAATTATGCAATCATTTCTGCTCAGGGAAGATGCTGTAGGCTTCTCAGTTTATCTCATTAATTTCCATCTTCCTCTACGTGAACTACTCACTACTCTACTACTCATTACTCACCGTTAAGCAATTTGTTTCCATACTGATATTAGAAAAGCAAAGGAAAACAAAGACCCTCATGGAGAAACGTTTTTCCCTAAAAACAGAGTTTACAGAAGCACATCAACACCTAACAAACAAACCTGAACAAAGTCTGTATTTTAAAATACAACCTTGTTGCAGCCTGTGTTGCATTTATAGGGCTTTTTGAAGCTGGGTGTCATGAAACAATTTGCTGTCTTTTAAAGAGACCACTTACCCAAGGGAATAGAGGCGGCATTGCTTGCTTCTGATTCGATGAATGAGGCTAAACCTCTCGTCAAGACAGATCGACCAGGGCTTCTTTGCGGTTTCAGAGTGCCCTGTCAGGCTGTTCAGGTTCATGTGTTCACATGAAATCTGTTGAAATCAAAGGATGTTTCATTTTAGGACATGACTTTTAATTTTTTTTAGTTTGCCTTCTGGGGAAAGAGTGGAAAGAAGAAAAATGTTAATTGGTTTCATTTAAATCTGATTGTCAATCCGATACACAGCTATGGAGATTTGATGATTTTTTTTCTGTGTTCGTCTGTTCTGCTTCGTGAAATTTAAGGCTTACATAATCCCCCAGAGAGCAATGCAGTTTGCAAAGCAAATAATGAAGCATTAGTACCATATCCAAGAATCAATTTTCCCGAGAACAAGTTCTTTTGGCATTAAAATGCTTATTTTTTTTGGAGTGGATTCTGCATCCTGAATAATGTTAAAATCATGTCATGATTCAAGATTGTAATCACAAGTTGCAGTGTCACTGCAATGTACACTGTATACCTTACCTAAAGTGTCCTGGATCTCAGTTCCAGAAGGGATTTAATCATTACTCCAACACACCCCCTCTCCAACAACAAAGGGATTTAAGCAAGTGCTTAACTAAACAGAGGAATCATAGCACGTGTGTCTATGCTGTGCTGGCTTAGACATCTAGAGTCTAAAGCCAGGATAAAAACACTGCAAAAGGAGAAGAGAGAGAGACCCTGCAGGGAGGAACACTGTAAGTCAAAGGCCTTGTAAAGACCAAGAAAGCAAGGACTAAAACATGCTGGATCCATCAGAAACCTGGAAGTTGCAAAAATCACTTAACTGAGAGGTGAAGTCAGCTTTGCCAGCAGCTGAGCAGCAGCCTGCAACAGCCGAAACACAGCGGTGACTGAGTCAACGAAGCTATGGCCCCGTGAGTGACACCCTACGGAGGAGCCCCTGCCTGCAGCACCAGCTCTGCCTGTCCGCCTGGCAGCTCAGGCCAGCGCTTCACCCCCAGGCTCTGCCACACCATTCAGCACCATCCTCTTCCTCCAGACCCACTCTGGAAAAGGCAGGCGTGGAGCTGGGGGGTGCTGCAGCCCTTCCAGCATTTGGGAGCCAGGGCACAGCAGGCGATGGAAAGCCAGTGCAGTTTGTATGGCTGTCGCCGTAGCAGTGGTAAGGAGGTAACGGGAAGCAGAAGTAGGCAACAAAGCTGTGGCTACTTCTGTCCCAGAGAGGCTGTGCCGCGCTGCACCAGCATCAGCTTACAGTTGGTTGTTGAAGGGCTTTTCAAACCACGTGCAGCCTGACCATCAAATTCAGGGGTTGCAGCGCGCAGGCCGCTAACACGCAGATAGGAAAGCAAAGACTGAGAAGAGTTGCAGGAATCCAGCTGAGCCATCATGATGAGAAGTTGTTCTTTGGGCCCAGTACCAACCCCGGCTGCAGGGATGGGAGCTGGCACTGCCAGAAAGCCAACAATAAAAAAGGTGGACAGAACAGCAGTAGAGGCAAAACCACGTTAAACATCAGTCCTGAACTGACTGTTCTCATCTTGCTCCTTCCTTCCTCTACAGCAGACTGCCCAGGCTCAGCTCTTGGTTTTAGCCAAACTAAAAAGCACAGGTCTGGCCCCACCTAGAACCACAGAAATGGAACAATTTTAAAATGGAACAATTTTACACAGGGGTGAGAGTAAATACTGGAACCCAGCCTTTGCTGTGGTAGGCACTCTCCACCATGTGCCTTATAATAAATAAATAAAACTCTCATTCCTTAAGAAGCTTAAGCTCTGAAAAATCATTACCTGGAGCATTACATACAAAGAGCTGCATGCTGCATCACCACCTCCCTGCTCCTTCCCAGCTCGTAATTCCCATGGAAAATTCATAAAAGCTAATATAGCATCTCTTCATGCTGCTCTCAGGATTCACTAAGTTTTAAGCAGTGATTTGCACTGCACCCCACTACCCATTTCCCTTCAGTCACATAACAATCAAGGAATAAATGGCATTGCAATAACAAGCACTAATTTTAAGACACAGAAGAATAATGTGCTCTCTACAGAAAACTAAGATTCTGCAGTGCTGCCACTTAATTGATTCATGGCATTATGAGCAATTACAACTCAGAATTTGGAGCAATTTTAATAGCTCTTGCTACTTAATAGCTCTTGCTATCAAAAATAAAAAATTCCTGAACTCTGCCTTTAGCACCATCACCAGTCTGTCGCATGATTTACAGACTCTGATGCACTGAGCTCACGTCCTGTTCTGGGCTTCTACTCACTACTATCATACAAACAAACAACAGCACATGTAAGATGGTTCTTCTGATGACTAGACACCAGCATTGAAAAAGCTTTTTCTGGCCACACCTCGACCCTGCTGACATAGCATCTTCCCCCTCCAGCAGTTCCAGCCATTCTACACTAATGGCAGGGAGCTGAACTCAGGCAGAGTAATTAGTAGACACTTGCTCAGCAAACAAGGAAAATGAGATCCCATGCTCATCTACGAAAGCAGGATCCCATTTCCAGAAGTGCTCATACCAGTCATAGTGTTATCCTGTCAGTTATTAATCCTATAACATCTGCCAGGTCAGGAACAAGGATTTCTCTCATTTTTTGTTTTCACTTATGCTTCTCCCTACCACCAGGGTCAGTTACTCTGGGAACAAAACTTCTGGATTAGTGTGTCAGAAGCAATAAACTCTCTGCTAATTGATGTCCTTGTAGGCTTTGACCCAACTAGTGGAGTTTAGCAGCATCTGCCACTGTTTATTAAGTCACCGAGATGAAGGATGTTTTCAGCTTAATATGCCTGCCACAGCCTAAACTTCTCTACAGCAAAACAAGCAGCTCTACACACATCTCTTGCTGTCTCCACATGCATCATCTTGCCTCCTGCCCTCTCAGTGCTGGCATGAGGGGAGGCAGAGATGTCATTTTCTTGAGCATTTAGCCAGGGGTACCCACAAGCTGGAGGATAAGTGAACACTCTGCTACCCTCCCAGTTACCACACCATCAGCACAGCAGCGTATTTTTAGACGTGTTTCAAATGAATCTCGTCTCAACCTTGAAGGCATTGAATTAACAGAGAATTTCGTATGTGAGTGACATTTCAGTGACATTAGCACCTGAGGCTTTTTGCTGTTCTCCAGCGTAAGCGATGGCACAGTTAAATCTGTATTCAAGGGTCAGTTGCTGATAGACCTGGGTACCAAAAGCAGCTGCCCTGTCGGAACTGTGGGCATCCAGCACCTCATCCATTTTTTATTACAGGAAATGCATGCGTAAATGCTGTCGTGCAGAAGTGATGCCTCCATTAAGACATGACGGCCCAATTTCCATATATGCTGAACCCTGGAAGTATCTGTCAACGCAATCTGGATTTGGAAATGTCACCTTTGAAAAAGCACATAAACCCACTAATTTTCCAGGTCATCATTTTTGTCCTCAAAATACCAGGATTCCATTGGTACCATTTGGACAACTTGTCCAAGTTAGGGACTGATGCCTTGTTCTCATTTTACGGGGAACCTCAAATGCATCTTTTTTAGCTAAAATGAGCTAGGTTATCGCATTATTATTGAGAGGTGGAGTGGTTGAATACACAGTTCTCTTGCCACAGAGTGCTCTCTATTTTTCTGTGTCTGAGAGAGAGTGAGAAAGAGAGAGCGAGTGGGAGAGGAACCATGTCTGGAATTTCAGTCGTATCGTACTCCTGTCAGGACACAAACCCATCTGAAAATAAAAATCAAGGAAAAAATGCATTCTTTCTACCCTGTGTTTTGACCTTTACATTCATGTTGACCATCACTGCTAGGTTAAGCAACTTTAGAAATAAAGCAGTTTCGAAACCACTTTGGTGTGAGATTAATTCCTTATCTGAGAGGGAACAGCCTGTGCCAGGCAAACTGTTTTCTAAATGGTGACTGAAATTAAAAACCTACCTGAGAAGTGCTAATGTACTTCAGGAACCTCAAGGCCTCGTAATTGAGGGAAGGAGTTGGACTTGCCCATGGTTGTAGTTCAATGTGCCATCTTACAGCCTGCAAAGAAAAGCAAAACAAAAAACACCTTAAAGGAACAGGATTAATTTCTCGGAACAAGCATAAAATGCAAGGGCTAATAAATTAAGGAGATTTAATTTCAAACAAAAAGAGTTTCCTAGGGGCTTATCTACACATGAAAGTCATTTCAGAATAAAGTAGGATTTGAACTACGGTGAAAGAACATCTAACTATGATTTATCATTATCAGCTTTGAAAGCAGATGTAGGTAATTCAGCAAGAAAGGGCTCTTCATTCAGGATACATGTGTCAACGCAGTTATTCTAGGACACCCAAGTAAGCCCTGGCTTGTAGAAACACATGAAGAAAACCAAGATCTGAATAACTAAATCCTCTAGCAAAACATCTGAAAACAGTGACATAATTTTAACTTTATATCTATCACCTATCTCCGCTTGAATGTCCACTGAAACAAGAACTTGAATTGCAAACACTAATCACTAAAGGAAACCTCTGCAAACAATCTCTTTCCTTTTTTAAAATCTAGATTCAATAGAAAAGCAAGCTTCTTGCGGTCTTTGAGAAAAAGTCCTCTTCCTCTCCCACGCCTGCCTGACGAGATACACCAGAATTCTTTGTTTTCCTGAAAAAAACATCAGTGTGGCTGTCCGTAGCCCTACCACTCCCCATTTTCATAGCCCCAGGGAAGCAGCTTTGGTGGATGCTTTCCGCACTCCCTGTGAGGCCCCTCAGCTCTGAACCTCAGGGATCCTGTCAGCTTTTCCAGCAACACTTCCCACATAGACAGAGTGGGACAGAAGAGGTCTTTCAGACACGTGCTTGCAGAGCAACGGGGCTCTGCGCTCCCATCTGCGCCACCTTCTCCAAATTCTGCCTGCTTTTGTCACACTGGGAAGTTTAGACGTGTTATCCCTTGCCCTTAAGTAGATAAAAATACAAGCACGGTGTTAAGTTGTACTAAATTAAGATTGATTCCTCATGGCTTTTCATCTTCAGGTGCCATAGCTCACTTCGATGGCTGGGCAGGTAGTATCAAGCTCCCCTTTAATCATCCCCAATTAACTGAGCTTCCATAATGAACAGGATGGGTTTTTTTTTCCCGTAGGTTCACGCTGACATCCAATAAAATACCAAACAAACGAAACCCCATTTGGGATTCCCACAGGACCTTATTTCAAACGAAGCCCTGGAAAACATACAGGAAAGAGCAACTAACCAGAAAGGATGGAGGCAGATCAGAGAGGTAAGATGCTGAGCCCTACCAGGGAGGACAGCCCCACCATCGGACTGGTCTGTGGCCCCAGGAGAAGAGCCAGCGCGGTGACAGTGGGGATCCTCTAACGCCAGAGAGGAACGCAGGAAAGAAAAAGAGAAGGCAATGCTAGAGAAGAAAGATGATTAAAGGGGAACCACCAGACCAGATGGAGTTGCCTTGAGCTGACATCATGAATTGGTATTTTTGCAGCCTAAGTAAACATAGTCTTGGAGTGAACATGAGCCAGGAGGTCTGTATGAGGTTTACTGTTCCTTTAGCATTTGCTCTTTGGGTTTTTTTTACTGTAAAGAGATGCTGAAAAGGACATTTGAGATTTTTTTTTCCCCCAGAAGCAGACAAAAGTAGCATTTCCCACCCTGCAACTTGCTGCCCGCAGTAGACACTGGCTTCTATACCCTGCACAGCACAAGGCTGGAAGCAAGCTAGCAAGCAAGCTCTGCAGCAGCACGTACCCCTGACCTGCTGATTGCAGGAGGCAGCCTGCAAACAGCTAACAGCAGGAGGATAGGTGCACGCCGGGAAGGGAAATGCCTGTGATCTTTCAGAATGAGTCACAGTTCACACGGCTGAATAACGTTTGCAATGACAGGAATGCTGTCGTTTCAACAGGCTTGAAAGCTGAAAGGAAAATGAAGACTGAAGCAGCACGTACCCCTGACCTGCTGATTGCAGGAGGCAGCCTGCAAACAGCTAACAGCAGGAGGATAGGTGCACGCCGGGAAGGGAAATGCCTGTGATCTTTCAGAATGAGTCACAGTTCACACGGCTGAATAACGTTTGCAATGACAGGAATGCTGTCGTTTCAACAGGCTTGAAAGCTGAAAGGAAAATGAAGACTGACAATCATTTTCAGGCAAAAAAAAAAAAAAGACACCTAAACATCTGTGCCGAGTTATTCTGAAATCTATTTGTGCGAGAAGTAGCTTTAAGTCGGGGTGCACGCCGGGAAGGGAAATGCCTGTGATCTTTCAGAATGAGTCACAGTTCACACGGCTGAATAACGTTTGCAATGACAGGAATGCTGTCGTTTCAACAGGCTTGAAAGCTGAAAGGAAAATGAAGACTGACAATCATTTTCAGGCAAAAAAAAAAAAAAAGACACCTAAACATCTGTGCCGAGTTATTCTGAAATCTATTTGTGCGAGAAGTAGCTCATTAAGTCGGGGAATTGCAGGGTGGCCATTGTGGCACCATTCAGCAAGAATTCCCTCTGCACAGAGTTGATGGGGAAGAAAAAGAAAAAAAAAATCCCTGTAATTAACCACGTGAATGAGGTTCTTTTTCAGCAGAGTGCAGTATCAAAAAGCCACTGTGGCTTTCTCTCAGGTTCTTAAAATCTTACAGATGGCTAACTGCCTTTCCACCGTCTCCAAAATGTATCAATAAACACACAACTATGAAGATAAAAACTCCAGTAACTTAACAATGCAGTTTCACTTTAAAAAAAAAGGTTAAAAAAAAAAAGAGAGAGATCAACCTTGTATATAGTTCTTTAAATTTAGGAGTGCTACACAAATGCTACTTCTGTGGCAGAGATCAGACCTGAGCTCTTGTTTGACAGCAATGCTTTTGAATAGCTTCTCAAACTTCAGCTTGGTCCCTGGCTCCTTACTAAGCAGCGGCCCATTTCCATTCACTAACGAATACATTAGAAAGGTCTGTTCCTAACACCTACTAAACAGCCCTATGGGACACTTCAACAGCTGCATTACAATAATGGAGGTGAAAATCCAGTACATCTCTTGGACCAGGTACACCCTCCCAGCGGCTAATTCACTGATGTCGGTGATCCAGTACGGGTATGTTCAGGACTCACAAAATAACCTCCTGAAGGAGCCATTCCCTGTGTACATCGGTAGCCTTTGTTTATAGTTTTTCAGGTGATTTTCAGCCTGTTCCATAGTGTTTCCATGTAAGCCTTCTCAAATAAACTCTGCAGATAAAATGCACCTGGTCCCTGTGAACCAACTGCTTTGTGAAAATCAGGTTCATTCCTGATAAACACATGTTCCTTATTTTGAGTTTTTCCCCTCTAGACTTTGCAATTTTATTTACTCAAAGCAAACCTGACTGTGGCATCATGATTTGGATTTTCTCACTTGTATCACAGAAACCTCTAGAGTAAATAATGGAGAGCAGGTCCCTGTGGCTGCTGTACAAAACAGGCTGAGGAGCAGCTCCTTTCACAGGGGGCTTCTACAGCAAGTACACAAGAGGAGCAGAGGAGGTATTACTGTCCGTATTATGCAGCTTTGGATATGAAATTCAGACAGACCTCCCCAAGGTCGCCCAGGAGCCAGAAAACCGGTTCAGACATTCTGCATCTCTGGTTATTGCCATCAGTGTGCTATCTCCCTAGGGTAAGGACTCATCCAACGAGACACCATGACTCTGTTTTCCCCAACACCAATATATCCTGATTCCACAATATAAAGAGATGACAGTACCTGGAAAGTTACAATGCCACTTGAAAAATATGATACTGAATATCTTGAAGTATCCCTCTATTTACATTGTTTCACTTACAGACATGTTACCTGAAATTAGCATTGTAAGAAAAATCAGTCTTCAGCAAGACTTTATCACAAGCACTGGTCAGACGCTGACTTCAGCTACCCTAGAACAGTAATGGATATCCAGAAACTGTTATCCAGAGTGATGTTTAAATTTTCGCCACATGAGATAACCACAGAGCAAAGAAAATCTTAAGGCACTGTCATTGCTTTGTTAGGAATACTAGGACACATTTGAAGGTCTGATTTTTTTTCCAGGTACTTCACACTTAAGGATAAGGACTGATGTTTCCTTCAGACCAATCTGACAGTAATCCACAGTGACTTTTCTCTGGAGACCACTGTCATGGTGGTTTAACCTCAGACAGCAACTAAGCACCACGCAGCCGCTCGCTCACTC
>NW_008796222.1:7979822-7996656 GCF_000699145.1 Aptenodytes forsteri | reverse complement strand
TTAACTCTATCCCAGCCAAAACCAGGACAATTTCTTTCTAGAATTTTTCCCTCATCAGCCATCTATGATAGTCATCTGATAATCCCTTAATAATCTGTAGTATACATATGGTATCATTTGTCCTAAAAATCTGAAATCATAACATAACATGTGCAAAGGGCTCACAAACCAGCAGGGGTAAAATTGTAGGTTTGCAAAATTTCTGGCTTTCCCAGCATAAACTTGAACACATAAATCATTAAATTCTTTCCAGATCAATCCTAGTTTCAGTGCAGTAATTCAAACAGCCCAACTCCTCCATTCCCTTCTGCTTACATTTGAAAGGGAATTAGTAAGTTTTCTATACTTCCATCTTTTTTAACTCAGTGACTGTTTTTTCCCTCCTTTCAATCTCCTTCCTTTTTAGCAGCCTATTAAAATACAGAAACATATTAGCCATGTTTATAAACAAAAATTTGGGAATCCCATTGCCCTGCCAAGCAGTCTGTTGCTTCCAACAAAGAAACAAAAGACTTGTCAATACATACACAGATGTCTTAATCAAGGGAAAAATATAAAATCCTCTGATTAAACTGTGCAATGATATTTTTTTACATTTGAGGCAGGACCAAATGTGAGTGGAAAGCACTTGTGGCAACAAACTCCATCAATAACCATAAATATTTGCTAGCCATAGAAACAAATGACATACACATCTTTACCTCCAACTGTTCTGGCTGTACTCTGCGTATCACCACACTCACCGCTTGTGGAAGGGTACAGAGGAACAGAGCTTGCTCGTGGGTGAAATTTTGCTGGAGTTTTATCAGTTTAAAATGCAATGGGTGGGATTCAAATTGCAAAATTTCACACGTTTACAAGGCAAATGTGTATTTACTGGATTGCATTCCTGAAGGCTCACCCTTGCGAGAGTAGATTGTCCCTAGATATGATTTACAGGGCTTGGACACCATTTTATTTGGGTCCCCCCTGGAGCACCTGTGGCCTTAAGCATATTGTATTGTAGTGGTCTTGTTGTTTTGGTTTTTTCCCCCAATTCAAAAGTACCTTAAATAGTGAAAGCAGTGTGTTGCAGCCCACCCAAGTACTGGCTTTACGGGACATACCAGCACGCCTCATGAGGGACACGCAACAAGTGCAAAGCCTGCTGAGATGAGTGGGAGGGCTGCTGAGGGTGGAGGCGGCCAAACCTGGCACACTGCTCCTCTCGCTGACAACACGGAGCAGCTCCGGCGGTGAACAATCCCTCGTGAACGCCCACGTTTAGTTTCAGAGGCAATTAGCTGGTTGACTCCAAGGGAGAGCTGGAAGTGAAGAAACATTCCTGCAGTGCAGACAACCAGGGACCAAACTCCCACAGTGGGCTGGGGAGCTAAGTTATTTGACAGGACAGACGAGGCAGACGGGCTCTTTAAGGGAACGATTCACCTCACTATAGAGTAGACGTCTAAAATAAGTAAGATGAGTCACACACTGGAAACGTCCATGTCTCTCCACGGCCTGCAGACGAAGCCTGGAGGACGGGCTCAGAAACACCTACACCGTAGACATTCAACATCACGGAAGAGGAACCCCAGACCAGACTATCATACATGCAATGCTGCAGAAAATCTTGTATTTTAGAGGGCTGAGCCTACTCTTCAGTTGCGAGCCTCAAGCAACTTTAATTGCACTTTATTCTTCAGCAAGGTTGAGTAACTCCGAACGTTTTATGTTTGGAGCAGCAATACGTGGCACAAGTAAAACAAACTCCACCTCAAAGCGGAGGTGTCAATAGGAGAGAATAAGTATGCCTCAGCCTTGGCAAAGACCTCCTTGAGAAAGGTCAATTCATACGGTCCCCTTTAGCTAAATGTAATCAGCATCATACAGAGGGCTCACAAGAGGTACACTCATAAAAACATGCTACGCTGCATTGTTAATTCAGAAGTAGTGGGGACACACACAGGCTCAGTAAGCTGTAATTTAAAATACAGGCTTACAAAGTGACTATGACTCATATTTAAAGCTCTGAGTGAATTAACTTCTAACGTGCCTGGGTTTATAGGTATCCCATCCCTACATGTCTGAACTGTTTCTTTCCCTTTTTTTTTCTTTTCTATTACTATTATTTTCTATTTTTCTTTGCAGTTTGGCTTTCTTAAACATATGAGGTTTTTGCTTAAGAAACCATACTGCAGAAATTGCTACATACACTCCTGCTCCGCGTGTGTGCCTGTATTGAGGGAAAAGCAGTGGGTTCCCTCTGAGGCATCAGGCATTGGGAGTATCGGAGGGAAATGCTGCCGACACCTAGTCCTGCAGCCACCTAAACTGAGAATTTCCACTCCAACAGTGAAACTTTCACGTGCTGCACAAAGTCCATATTGAACTGAAAAAAAATTAATACAGGAAATCTTTCTATTTCCCCATTTTTCACTTTTCCGAGTTTATCTAAATCAGAGGCATCTCTGACAACTCTGCACGCAAACAGACAGCCTTCTTCATATCCAGCCACCACAGGATTGCTCCATCCTCTGTACACATGGGGTTGGTGCAGTGGAACAAGCAGGCCACACAGGGAGTCCCTCCCATAGGCAAACTCCAGCGCTATAAAACTGTAGTGTTACAGAATCACAGAATGGTTTGGGCTGGAAGGGACCTTTAAAGATCACCTAGTCCAACCCCCTGCCATGGGGGACATCTTCCACTAGATCAGGTTGCTCAAACTAAATAGTATTGGTCCCAGTACAGACCCTTGAGGGACACCACTCGTTACTGGTTTCCACTTAGACATTGAGCCATTGTCTATAAGTCTTTGGATGCAGCCATCCAGCCAATTCCTCATCCATCCGACACTCCATCCATCAAACCCGTATCTCTCCAATTCAGAGGTAAGAACGTTGTGGGGAGTCATATCAACGGCCTTACAGAAGTCCACGTAGATGACACCCATAGCTCTTCCCTCGACCACTGATGCAGTCACTCCATCATACAAGGCCACTAGATTAGTCAGGCACGACTTGCCCTTGGTGAAGCCATGTTGCCTGTCCCTAACCACCTCCCTGTCTTCAGTATGTTTTGACGTATCTTTCAGGAGGATCTGCTCCATGATCTTATCTGAAGATTTGATGGCGGAACATTAGGCTGAGGAAAAAAAGTTTTGCGCCAAGATGAGCAAGCAACGTAACACATACAGTCAGGCTCTCCCATGCAGCAAGGCTACTTACCAGAGTAAGTATGGAAACCAGTCCTGTGATAAGAGTGTTTTCTGCATTAGTAAGTGGGTGTCTTCAATTTAAATGAGTTTTCGACATGACTTGTGTATGAAGAACTTTAATAACTAGAGGTGTTTCTATGTCTGGACATGTGTGTTTTATTTTATTGAAGAGGGAACTTCTAGGATGCACTTAACTCTCCCCTAGCTCCTTGCTTTCTGTGCATCACCTCCACCAAGCCTCTGCAGTGCAGCACACATTTGTCTGCCTGGGAGCAGGATGCGATTGCTGCAAGAGCCAACTTAGCAGCTCTGAGCATCACCCAGAGGGCTTTTGCTTGAGAGCAGTTTATCAGCACTTGCTTCCCAAGGCTGCAGTTTGCACCATAAGTAAAACTCTTACGCTTAGCAGGGAAAAGGAAAAAAGCGATACATCTTGAATGCAAAGTTTTCAATTGAAATGAAGAAAACAATTTTCTGACTTCAATTCTCATTAGAAAAGCTTTGAGCCACTGCATGGTAATTGAAACCAAAAGAGTCTCTACCCTTGTAGAGCAAATCAGTCTGAACATGCATACATAACAACCCCTGGAAAGGCAGCAATCACCAAGCATTTCACCTCTGCTCTCCTTTTGTTAATATTCATGTTTATTTTCTGCTCCTTTTGCTTCTGATTTCCCATCTGACGGTATGAAACAGAGCCACATGCATACAAATTACAGCGCTCGTGCTCATGGGGGAACTGCTGGCCTAAGCTGCAGGCAAGCCACACCAGTGACCTCGATGCGAAACAACAACTTCGATGCCTTGGTTCAGCATTTCACACGCAAAGCCCATGCTCAAGCGCTCTCCAACTCTTAGTTTTGTGTCTTTTCTCCCAGACAAGTGTCTCATAAGAAAAGCATATGCAGAAAAAAAGGATGCTTGGCACCGACTTCAAGTGACAGAATTTATATCTCTTTAAGAATTAAGAAATGGCTTTGGAAAAATAAAGAGCACCTTCCAAAACTAACAAGGCACGGCCAGATCTGTAGAGGAATTTAGGTGACTAATGCACCATTGAATTCAAATCGAAACCCTGACTTCCATAGGAAATGGGTATTGGGAACCAGCTCACCAGGTTTAAATTAGCCGTCGCGGACACCCCCATAAATTCACCAGTAGACCTGGGCTTCAGCGACTAATGTACATCACCCTGGGTGCAGGTTTGTGACTTACAGGAAGCATGTGTTTCAGAACACTTGCCAAAATATTAATTTGTAGGTACTTACAAATTCAGAAAGCATTGCATCTAATTTATTATTTACATAGCATAACTACCATCCCTCGCTACCTCTGAGGAATAAATCCACTGCAACCAAAGGAGCTGGGAGCTGCAGAGGTAGGAAAGGGCAGTGTTGCACCGGGGAACCCCTCCTCGGACCTTCAAAGGTCACCAAAGACTGACAGCTCTGCCATTGGAAATCCCAGCAACATCAGGGAGAAATATACGTTTATTAAAAGAGAGATTGATTTTACCCTGCTAAGAGACACACGGCTTTAAAAACAGTCAAGTGGGATTTCTTTGCTATGGTAATAAAATAAAATAAAATAAAATAAATAAATCAGGCGGCAGCATTCCAGCGCTATCCAGAGGCTGACAGCGTGATAATTTATGTCTGATGGAGATAAAACCAAGAGCCAGAACAGATTGAAATTTATGGAAGCAAATTCTCAAAACTGCTTAAGCAATGTAATACTCAGTCAGCTGAATTATTTCCAGTGCCTGCATGTCTTTGCCAACTCTTAAGGATAACAGTAAGAAAAAGATACAGCAACTATTGGTCACTGCTTGTCAAATTCAGACTTTAGCTAAGCAGAGGCAAGACCACGGTTTCAATGTGTATTCATAACTGCTTTAAATGAAGTGCTTCGGTTGAGAAAATATGGGAGATGTCATAATCCATACAATAAGGAAAAAAAGCTAGTTTTTCCTCCAGGTTGACTTCATTGCAATATTCAAACCACAGCATACAACAAACAGAATTAATCAGTAAATACTCAGCCAGCCAGATAAGCCGAGATTATTTTATGCAAATTCCAGCACTCTAACCGTGATTTACAGATAGGGATGCTTCTGGCAGCCACCGACTTCAGCAGGCTCTGCCTGACACCAAGAACTGGGGAAAAAGAAGGTGCTTTAAAGTAAAACTTAATGCTTTCACACAAATAAGAGCATTTCACACTTGTGCAGCTTTCTCTCTCATCCAAGTGGAGTGCAAATGTCTAAACAGAAACGGTCCACCACACCTTCCAGCCTAAACGGAGATCTGAAGCATCAGAAACCCCCTTCCCCTTCATCTGCCCCTCCTGGGCAAGGACCAGGAGGACATTCTATGCCCAGGGAGCAGGAGAGGGCAGTATTTGTCACTAGGCATCTATAATATCATAAAGCAAGTAAACATTAATTCTTATCCATGGGTAAACCAAAAGGCTGAGCGACTTCTACAGGTATTTAGATTTCATAGCGTAAAACCTAAGGCAAGATAGAAAATATTCACAATAGGTACCTAGGGGCTTCCATCCCTCCAACCCACCGTCAGTTCACTTGATCGTACTGGGGTTTACTGGATAGCCAGGGAAGACTTAAAAAGCCAAACTTCACTTTTTTCTTCTTCAACTCCTTATTTCATACAAGCGTTAGTTAATAAAACAAGGTAATGGAGCTCCACAGAATGAAATGTATACTAGTTTTAAATGTCTACAAACATACTCCCTTTCTTGTTTTTAGTATGATTATGGACTACTGCCCTTAGTCTACAGCTATGTAAAAGTCTTCCAAGCAAAATAAAACAGTGTGTTGGGCAATTAGTTCCCCATGTCTAGAAAGGGAACGAGAGCTGGCTTACAAGTTGTTAGGATTTTAAGTACAAGATGATACATTTATTTTCCAATTTATAAAGAAGAAAATCAAGCTCGTTTCAAAGCACACAATTTTGAAATATTTTTTTGTTCAGGACGAGTATAGACCCAAGTATCATAAGCCCATGGAGGATGGGCTTGGGCAAATATGCACCATCCTCTTTAGTTAAGGACATTTTCCAATGTTTTATTACTAATTCTGAGCATTATACCAAATATAACACTGAACAGCTACATGGTTTGACCCTGAACTCCTGATGTACCTAGAATTCCCACAGATTTCATAATGAATAATAATTGCAAGATCAAACCATTAATCAAGACATCTAACTAAGAAGAAACACATCAGCTCAGCAGCAGCCAATTGACACATAATTGCTCCTTGTTTAATCTTCTCAAAAGAGCGAGGGAAAAGGAACAAGATGCCGTTGCTTTGCTCTATTCAGGATGAAACAAAGTTCACTTCTTTGAAAGTTTCAGTGCCACAGAACAACCATGAGGAAAGCCCAAAAAGAGACCCGACATCAGTATTAACAAATTTTATTGTTCCTTTGGGTTTTTTTTCAGGCAGCTCCTACCCTGTAGCATTCATCTCCGGGATAAATCTCGATCCTCCACTAGTGCCATCAACTCCGGAGGGAGCAGGAAGGATTTCAAACTGATTCTTATCATTTTTAGGCTTCTAAGTGGCAAGTATTATTTAACATTACATGCCATGTAATGTTAAATTACACCAATAGACTTTACCATCTCTTCCCCCTAGCATTTCAAACACTCTCTCTTTGTAAAATATGAAAGAGGATGCTAAATAAAGGGCACTGACTTTGAAGCTCCCAGTTAATTATTTGACTAAGCTAGCTGCTAGGAGAGGAATGAGGAAGAGGGCTGGGGATGGATGGGGCAAAGGCAGGGTGGTTAAATCAGCGATGGCAACTCTACGATGTCAACGTTCACTGGTTCTAACATCATTTTCAACTGCACGCATTTCCCAACCAGGTCCAGCCCTTGGCACACCACCGATATTTGCTTCTTTGCTTACTTTTCATCTAGGTTAATTTTCCCCAACAGACCGCCCTGTCACACACACACACAAAAAAGTGACTTTTTACCTTATCAAAACCAATAGCAAAAACAGAGCATCCACTATTTTAGCAATATCCCTTAGAGAGACAAGTTGCCTAACTGGCTCTTTGCGGACCTTTCCTTGCTAAGCTCTCAAGGCCCACGAAGTTTGTCTTCCACATCCCAAGAAAGGCAGAGGGTTCAATTCCTTCAGCCTGCAGGAACCACAAGGTCAGTCCTTGTAACGCTGACTGAAAAGGCTCACTGAAAAGTCCTCCTGGTCCTATATTCCCAGAGACAAGAGAAGCCCCCATTGCATGATGGGGAGAGGTGGCAGCAGGAAAGACGTTCCTCACAAGGATACCCCAGATTTGGGATTTGCAAAGCCAAAACAGTTCTGTGGTACTGACTTTCGAAGAACACTGCAAAGCCATTTTGTTCCCGTCTGCAGAGCATACGGAGAAGACTCCGGAGAGAAGCAAGATTTCTGTGTATGTGGTAACAGCTGCTGGAACTATTACATTTATCATTACACAAAAACATAAGGAAAGGTTTATTTATCATATTTATACACGTGTCAAGTAGGACATAAATTACACGGCTAGTTTTCAAATGCTGCAAAAACATGAAAAAGAAAGCAAAATAACCACCAAGGGGTTGCCCCAGAGCCAGACCCGGCACTTGTGCTCTTCAAGGGGTCAGCAGTCACCCGAGGACACCCCGTCCACCCATTCCCTGACAGTGCAGTCCATGAGCACCTCACACCAGTGCCTTTCTTGAAGGCACCTGAGCCCGATGGCACGTTTAAAAGCAAGACTACTGAAGACGGGACAGAAGATCAGGCAGGGGAAAACAGGTATCACTGAAGATCCAAACTCTTCCACTTAGTACTGCATAAACAGCTGGGAACGTTTCTGCCATCTCCTGCTTAAAGTGACTGAGTTGTTGCCATAAGAGCGAGTTCAAAATCATGGCTTTCATCTCTGTTACCCAAGGCATCAGTTTAATTGTGCACATGGTTTCTATTACCCTTAGAGATTTGCTAACTCAAAATAGGACAGGACATCACCCTGTCATTTTGTATACAGAAACACTAACATAAACAACATCCAGGTGAGTAATGTATCTTATGGATTCCAGGATATACATGCTATACCACAATTAAAAGAAAAATTAAACCAAATCTCTTCTTTTTTTTTCCCTTTTACTTATTCCACTGAACTGAATGCCATTTGATCTTAGACTTCAACAGCACAGAAGGGCTCTGGACAACGTTTCATCATTCACAAAAGTATCTTGGTGTGTATCTGCTAGCTACGAAAACACTCGAGTTGATTAAATGACTCACATCCACCGCACACAGCTCTGGAGCGCTGAACGGCTGTCCAAGACAAACACAGCTCAAAGTTAATATTAGAACAAGCGGTAAGAGGGGGCTGCTGCGGATGCCATCAAAGATTAGCGGTGGTTCACACGGACTTTCTCACCTACATGTTAAGTCTTTTATCTAAGCTGTGCCGTGAGTGACAGCCGTCACCACCAGGCTGCAGGAGGAGGACAGCGTGGTCTACCACAACCAAACAAAACTGCTTGTGTGAAGGCTGGAGGTCCCTCACTAACGCTATCTAAACCTCCAAATTCTACATCTGTTTTGTAAGACAGGTGATGCACTTGTCGCATTGTCTGTACGAGTCTGCAAGGCAGCTGTTAGAGGGTTTCGTTCTTCACTGCTGGATTTCAGTACTGCATCCCTTGTCATGGGCCACTGGAGTTTTGCTCTGGGTTCACACCAAAGACCCACCAGCTGCACCACAGTCTGAACCACTCCCACAGTTCAGTAAAAGTGGCATGAAAGAGATGTCTGGCATGGTAGCAACTACCGTGCAGCTTTGAACATCTTTGAACATAACAGTGCACATCTCTCTTAACTGCCTGGCTGGATGGGTAAATGTTGATGTGAATTGACTGAACAAACTGGGATGAAAACCTTACTAGCAACGGAGTTATATATTTGTCTCATAAGAAAGCAGCTAAAGGTCAGAGATGCAAAGGAAAAACCCTAAGGCTTTCTGAGAGGATTCTACTTGTCTCAGATCTCTTCTTCTGGCCTCTTCTCTCTCCAAAGAAGGAAGTTTTGGAAAAGAATGATGCGAGCTTGGCCACCTTGAGAACCGCTGGAATAAGGAAAGCTACATGTTCAAAACTGTCCTCACTTCTGTTATTGCTCATATAAAACATGAAACGTGACAAAAGATGATTTTTGGTACTAACTATGCTCGTTCTCTTCAATGCTGTCAAAATTTCTGACTTTCAGGGACTCTTGCTCTTTTCCCATGACAAGACTGTGACTTGCTGTACAACTGACTTTCATACCAGTGCTCACCTCCTCCCACGTCCTGCTTGACAGCTGCTCTCATGCAGAAGACATCCTTCCTCCCCCGAGCACGTACACAGCATGTGAAGGGGAGTCCTGCTTGTTTGCTGCTCATAAGGTCTGATAACCAACAGTACGCCAGACAACACAATCCAGTACGCTAAGCTAAACACAGTGAACCATGGAGGGGTGAAGAAAGGTGAGAGCAGAGGACCCGTTTACTGAATTGCTGCCCTTTAGTGGGACACAGAGGCCATGTCCATGCCCAGAGCTGCTCAGCCACTCTCTGAGCATCACCGTGCGGGCAGGAGGGCAGTGTGGGTCGCTTCCCCGCACAGCAGTCCCGTTCAACAGTTTGAGCTGAAGACAGCAAACGGGACTGGATCAGTATGGGTTTTTTTCTGCACCCGCTACCACAGTCATAAAAGATTCACATTTTGTATGAGGCCCATGGACCATCTAGCCTGGTTCAAGAAAAAGATGGCACAACTGTAACAGCCATCATGGAGTAAGGTATCTGCAGAAGAAATTACCGCCTCAGTCCCTGGGTTATGTCCTTAAATAGAAAAGCTTCTCTACCCTGAAAAACATTCTTTCTGTGCCACAGCTATCTTATTCCCCTGTCTTTATATGCTGAAAGAAAGCCTTGAGTAGGTATTTGGAAGAAATATGTATTATTGGATATAATTAAGTCTCATAAAGCTGTAATGACTTTCTGAAGGATAATATTCCCCAGCTGCTTCTCAAAAATTCATGAAGGAAGAACCTATTTTAGGTAATAAAAAGTGTGTAAGAATCAAGGTTATTCTGAGTGATCATTTACCTCACAAGCTCGCAAGTGACGTCATTGTCAGAAACAACATTACCATCTCCTCTTTATGGTCTACCATAAACACATTTCATCTGCAGTTAAAATACAGCAAAAGGCCAGTATTGCCCTTGCTTGGCTACTTGGAGTAGGATTCCTGTGCTTGGGTACCTTCCAGTGCCTCAGCTGCCCCTGTTTAGAGGCAGAGCTGGCTGGTGCTCCCCAGATTTGGTTGTCTGCTGTTGAAAACTGCTATCAATAAAAGTTTGTTCTTTTCTTCCAAACACAACGACCTCCCTCAGTTTGTGCTATTAGCCTGAATATTTGAACAAAACCAACCAAGGCTCTCACAGCTGTTCCCCAGGTACTAATGGCCTGAAGTCATAAGCTCCCACCCTGTGCTAATCTTACAAGCTAAGCAACTTTGGGCCGGTTTATATTTGGTAAGAGACATCCAAGTGCTGGAGGGAAAAAAGTTGTCAGGTAGCGTTCCTTCCTCTGGGGTCCACTAAGTCATCACAGGACAATTAATTATGGTAGGGTCTGGTCTCTCTAGTGAGGTATTAAGCCAGGGCAAGGATCGCTTATAGTCTTTAAAGACCCCATTACCGCTTTTTATTACATTGATGTTAGATCATTGTTCAGGCTAAATTCCAGTTTGGCTAATCACATTGTACCTGCCAGACTGCTTCTCTAATTGCAGAGCAGGTAAATGTAGATGGAGGGACCTCAGGAGGTTGACTCACTCTACCTCCCTGCCCTGAAGCACAACTAAGGATACCTAGACCTTCCCTGTGCGATACCCAAAGTTCACATTTTTCTAGGGAGCCTTTCCACTGCTTACCCAACCGCAGAGTTAAAAGATTTTCCTAATATCTTGCCTGAAAATTAAGCCAGTTACTTCTTGCCCTACTTGCAGTGGACCTAGGGAACAATCGGTCATTATGCCCTTCAAAAAAAATTATTTTTTTTAGTTTGAAGAGTCGTGGCACATTCTTTTCAAAACCTACTTTTCCCTATTCAAAACAAGTACCAGTTCTGCCAGGCTTTCCCTGCAGGCCTGCCTTCCTGCACCTCTTAACGCCTTTTTCCTCCCACTGAGACTCTCTCCAGTTTGTCTACCTGTTGTTAAAGGAGGTGCCCAGAAGTAGGCACACTCAAAAGAATAACCCATACCCAGCTCTTCAGCACTGCACTCCTCTGCAACAGAATCACAGCTGCAACTCACGTTCATCAAAGCTACGACGCTATTCACTCCTCGCCGCAGCATTTAGAGAACAGTGCTGCACGCTGTGAAGCTTGTCATGTCTGGTACACAGGTGAGGTGACTGGAATAAGCTCTGGATTTAAATTCACTAGGATATCCAAGATAAAGGCTGCCCTGACCCATGCTGCTGCCCCAGCCGCTCCCTTGTTTCGGCTCATGCTGGGCAAATCTGCTCCTTTAAACACAGCCTGATGTGACTCGCTTCACAGCTTCCAAAGCCCTGTGGTGTTAAACTTTGCTGTAATGTTAAAACATTGCTCCAGGCATACATAACGAATAAACTGTTATAAAAGCTAAGTCCCAATCCAGAACAGACCAGCTATTATACCATGGGATATGGAAAGACAGATGGATACATTTGACTTCAGAATAACCAAGTTTTCTCCAAGAATTTTGGCTCCTGCTCATCAAGAGGCAGAGTAACTTCTATTCAAGTAGTACCCAAAGCTTACCAGATTTTTAAAGATGTGAAGTCAGCTTGAAAACACTATACATACAAATAGGCAGTGAAAACATCTGATACATTTTTTTTTACCCGATTTGTAGAAGAATTAAAAAGGACTCATTGCATAAGCCCTACATATTGCTGACATAAATGTAAGTAGCATTGCCATTTTAAAATTACAAATCAAATGTAAAATTTAAGTAAAATCTTAGCAATAATGTAATTCTAAATTGCATGAGGTTATTTTGCCCCTGCCATATTATTAACTGCCAAACAGTTATTCCACATAACTTCGAAGATATCACTCCAAAATAATTTGCAGATTTCAATTACATTAAAGATGAGACTGTTATCAGTCATTACTGCAGAGAAGCAGTAATCTCTCAGAAATAGTTCCTATTTAAAGAAAAACAAAACCTGCAACCCAGCAAGCAACAGCAAAAGACAATTAGTCTGTATTTATAAAGAATCAAAATACAAATGTATACAAGTGTAAGTAACACCTATAAAAATATAATCTCACAAGATTTTTCTGTTTTAGGCAATGATACTTCAGGTTTCAAAATATGTTATAATCCCAGACAAAACACAAATGGGCCCAGCAGCAAAATGTAACTCTTAGCTTTTAATCACTGAAGGAAAACATGTTTATATCCCTAGATATGAGATGAAAGAGCATCCAAAATAACATCAGGTTAACTTCAGCAGCATACCATACTCCCCACCTTTGGACAGCCACAACAACTGATGAAGTGATTTCCAGCTGATATTACAATTTTCAAACTAAATTTAGTAATTTGCTTGTCTTCCGGCAGGCACGCTTTCAGAAGACACACCTGTGGCCGCAGCCTAGCGGCCTCAAGCATTTCTCCAAGCCTGCCTTCCAGGAGTCCCCACTGCACAGCCCAGCTACGCCCATGCAGAAAGCAAGACCCCGAACCTTGGTTTTTAGGAAAGACATAGTCACAGCACTTGCTGCATCAGCAAGCAGAACTGCAGGAACTTAAAACACCTGCCCGGACTAACATCGGCCTTTTTTCTTTCATGCATAACCATACAAATTTTTTTTTTTTCCCCCTTCCTCCTCCATGGAAATAAAACTGCCCAGAAGGCAAAGGACTCCAGCTTTTCTTAACCAGTCTCTCAGAGAGGGCTGTGTGTTTCCATGTGTCCCTAGCTGGAGTTTTTATCTGCTGCATATGTTACCAGAATAGTGCTATTCTAACCAGAGCTTAGAATCACAGTTTATAAACATAGTTGGGCATTTTATTAGCAACAAGACAGTTTTAAGCGCTCCCACGAAAATACAAATGGGATTACAAACTTCCATTTGCTTTACATTTGCAGCACAATATAACTCTTCCCATTCTTCAGATGACCATCATAGGCTCTCAATGCCAAATTTTGTTTGTTATTTGTCAGCAAGAGCAGCAGCATCTGTTCTTTGGTAGGCTCCACTGGGAGCAAAACGGCTGGGAGCAACACAGCTCCCAAAAGCACCAGAACAGGCAGCTCTGGCAGCTCCCAGAGCTGTCACATAGCTAAATTACTTCATTCCCTGCTGCTTTCAGTTAGCATTTTTATGCATGCATCTTAAGGCGCAAACAGACACTTGTAACCTCGTTGGCCAAAGCCTCCCATCTGCCGCACAGTCACTCTCTCCGCTGACGGAGATTTACCAGCGGTCAGGAAAAGCGCACAACTGCACAGGCAGTTTCCTGCAGACGCAGGGGCCACTTATGGACCAGTCTCTGTCTTCCCCATCCTGTCTGGGTCTTTTTTTTCCCCTTTTGGTGCCATTGGTTATTTGCCTGCAGTTGTGCTTGGGAATAAATAACACAACTCTGCTTCAGGAAACTTCAAAGTGATTCAAAGTTGGCATCAAATAATTTCCTTGTGTGTTTTTGCAATTTTTTTTTTATACAGCCACAAAGTAGGATATTCAACTTGATCTATGGAAACGCTCTGTTCATCAGTCTTCTGCATTAATTCAGTGATGTAAGTGTGAGCAGAGTTATAACCAAGTGGCACTAGGAAAACAGAGCAAAGTTTGGCCTCGCTGATTTTTCACTACTGCCATCCTGCTGGCTCACACATCGCAACAGACTCCACCACCACCACCACAACCAGTGGCAGGGAAAAAAAACCCGTACCTGAAAGCCTCTGCAGGCTTCAGAAATGTACTGACAACGGTTTACAGACAGACAGAAGACACAAAAACATATAAAACCCACAGGAAAAAGCAATCCCAACCCGGTACGGCACGGAAGATCTGCGCAAGGAGCCTGTCCCTCTCCCCCAGGCAGCATTTACACACACCAGCAAACCGCACTGGCAGCAGTTGCACGCTGCCACCTTTAGAAGCCATTGACCACCAATTTAAGCAGCCTTTTCTGATAAGAGCCCCTGTCTTGTCTTAAAACAGTCTGAAGTGAAATACAATATTTCTTGATGAAAAAAATTAAAATAAATCACCCATTATTTTTTTTTAGCTATCACGCATGATCACCACTTCCACGAGAAAAAATGGCAGTACTCAGACCACTTCTACTTTATTTTCCCATTGCTTTTTTCCCCCTACATTTTTATTTAACAGCTCTACTTCAAAACCGGTAATTCCCAGAATTTCAGTCCCACTATCCCCAAAGCCTTATCTTCCCTTTAAGTAGATTTTTCTTAGCCTGAAGCAACATGCTCAAGTCAAATAGCTGAACATGGAAGACACTTGATGGTCTCAAACTTTACCTGGCAACTCCACCCTGTATTATATTTACTAATATTTTTCACTTGACTTAATTAGAGGGATTCAAACGAGACCTCAGCAGCAACATGCCCAACACCACAAACCACAGCAATGATGTTTCACACACTTCACCTGGAGACACACCAAAACGTACTGTGGGCTCTCCAGAGCCTCGAGCTCTCCAACACCGCAAGGCGCTGCCAGTTCTCTGGTATGACGAGCAGCCTCTCCTGATGCTACTTCTCCACCAGGGTTTCCTCAAAAATCATGAAATAAATTAGGATATGCTTTACTTTCGCCTCCTGTTTTTTGATGCCATGCTTGGCACCTTTTCAAGAAACTATCTGAATCCGTATGATTACATTTTTTTTCCCCCCGTGAATGCTGAAATTCTTCCATAATTACAATCACTTAAAAGTTGGGCTTTAGGAGAATACCAAGTAACATGGCATTGACAACAAAAATCACAAAAACTGACACTGCAAGATCTAGACGCCTCAACATGGTATCAATACCACAGCACATCAGGACACCACATAGTCATTATGTTGAAGAAATACGCGACATCATTGCTGCAGCAGTGAAGGAAGTAAGGGATTATCTCATTTCTCCTTCTAAACATTTCAGGAAACAAGAGGGCGAAAATAGCAGTTTTATTTTTCCATCACAGCTCCCCACGGAAGATGAGGCAAATCTAAAATTCAAACTATACATGAGTTCATTGTCCATCTCCTCTTCAAACAAAAAATAAATTACTGGGGGCGCACAGGCAAAGAAAAGCAAGCAGATTTGCAGATGATCACATCCTGCTTTCCCATGATCACAGGACATCTGCTCAGATGGTGGTTTGGATGTTAGCAAGAGGTCTCGTCATCAAGGGAGTCTGAGCAAACCCAGATAAAGCTTCAGTTTAAGGACAGGAGAAGGTTTAGCCGTTCCACAGGTAACTGGTTCTATTCTTGTCAAGGCAAACATCAGCAATAGTTATATACCTTGACCAGGAAGGTGGTCCCACCTCTAGCAAAATCCCATTTGCTCCTCTTCACGGTCATTCCAGCTTCTTTAAGTATCTGCACATACCACTACTACTGCACCCTGACAGTGGTACCTCAAAATAGGTGACAAGCTACTCTTTCCCGGCCTTCGAAAGCTGGCTCTTCTCCCCCTGAAAGACTGCAAAGAAAACTCCACAAAATAAACACTTGAATCTATAAGTGATACCCGAGAGACTGGCATCTGCCAAAACCAAAGACGGCATGGAGCTTGTTGAAGAAGACGGCATCTCGCTACTGGTCACACATGCGGCTAACTGGGGGGAGAAGTTAGTACCGACACTCCTCACTCTTGCTGAACTCCAGATGCTAATGATGGCCCTCCCGTCTCCAAAAGGCTTTACAATCGTTATCACGTCTGAACCTAATTACAGGTCCATCTACCAACTCATTAACTAACTCATTAATTCTCATGCAGACCATGTCTTAGAAACATTTCTTGACGGCCTTCAGCGAATGAAATGGCATTCGGAGGCCAAGAATGCCAAGGGCCAAGGACTTTTCCCAAGCTTGCTCCTGTTGGAGGTGCTTCAGCCTGCTGAGCAAGCTTGGTGACTCTGGGTCAAGGTTACCTTTCCAGAGCGAGGTCAGACCTTGTTCAGCCCCTGCACCAGCACACTCCACCCTTCCTGCAGCCCAGCAGCATTGACCTTGTTCAGCCCCTGCACCAGCACACTCCACCCTTCCTGCAGCCCAGCAGCATCGCTCAAAAAATGTCTTGACAAGACACCTTCCTAGGAAGCCGCCATCCCACCACCTCCCCTCACCACACCAACACCCTCCAGGTACCAGCAACATCTCAGCAACAGGAGGAGGCCACATCGGCGAAGCGGGGCTCTTACGGTCCTCCAGCGGCCACAGAGCCCAGCCCCGACCGGGGCGGCACAGGGACCCCAGGAGACCGGTCACACTCGGCTCCCCCTCAGGGGGAAAGGGGGCGCCGTGGCGCCGCGCCTGTCGCGACACGGCGGGCGCTTTCCCCCCCC
>NW_008796222.1:7977985-7978281 GCF_000699145.1 Aptenodytes forsteri | reverse complement strand
TTCCTTGCCCCCAAGCCCCCTCCCTAGGAAGCCGCCATCACACCACCTCACCTCACCACACCAACACCCTCCAGGTACCAGCAACATCTCAGCAACAGGAGGAGGCCACATCGGCGAAGCGGGGCTCTTACGGTCCTCCAGCGGCCACAGAGCCCAGCCCCGACCGGGGCGGCACAGGGACCCCAGGAGACCGGTCACACTCGGCTCCCCCTCAGGGGGAAAGGGGGCGCCGTGGCGCCGCGCCTGTCGCGACACGGCGGGCGCTTTCCCCCCCCAGCCCGCCCTACCTTCCTGCG
>NW_008796222.1:7949762-7977395 GCF_000699145.1 Aptenodytes forsteri | reverse complement strand
AGCGTGCCACACGTGCGTGTCACCTGTACGCGCACCCAGACCCACGCTGCCCTCAAGGGCCGGGTGTAACAGGCGACTTCCGTTTTGAAAACTCCCCTCCCTGTTATATCAACCCGCCTTTATAGTATGGAAGTTATTAACTTGTTAATATATATATATTAGTTCACATTATACACTGTGATGTCATGAGGTAGTGGAATTTTACTGGAGGCTTGGGTGTTGTTCATGCTTCAGTAAAACAAACTAAAGGACAGCCTGGCCCTGGAAGTGAGGACTTTGCTTTGTGGAAGGTTAGAGCTGTCGGTGAAGGATAAAGGATACCCCTGGACAGCCAAGATAACACCAGCATCCTAGCCCCTCTGACATGTCTTTGAAACCCTCCCAGCGTCGTCTGGCGTTACAGATAAGTAACTAGCAAGGCTGGCTCTAGGGACATCTGGATCAATAGACAAACAGCAAGAATGCTGCAAAAAATAGAGTTGCTTTGCAAAGTTTTGCTATGATTAGTAATCGGTAGTGTGGATGTTAGTGATTAGTCAAATCATGTTGAACCGGAACGTTTGAAGGGTATGAGAACCCTGCATGAAACCACAGTTGGCGTGGTTTCACTGGAAAACCCAGTTTGGCTGGGACTTCATGTGCATGAATAAAAGAATTACTCCTGTAAGTCTATACTTTGTGTCCTAGCCTCTCTCCTGGGTCGGCACGGGCCAGCTGTGAATTTTCATGACACATCCTTGGTTTCACCCGTGAGGGAAAGGCTCTGGGTGAGCTGGGCAGGGCCAAGAGGCAGTGCAGGGGACGGGCGGTCCCGCTTACCTCCGTGGGAGCACACAGGGCCTTTTGTCTCGAAACGGGGACACGCTACACAGAAATACTGAAGTGTACAGGCCAGCTTTGGTCTTAAGCCACAACGCTAAACCATCGCTGAGTGATAAGCAGGTAATGGTGGCCGGTGGGATTTTCTGAAGCAGGAACCACAGGTGGAGAGACACGTCAGGGGTTCCCAGGTGAGATGTGCAGGAGATGGACACACACCTAATCCCCATTTCTTTTACCAAGTAGGGGAGGGTGGTTGTGACTCTTGTCCCCTGCATGCAGTACTGTGCTTCCAACGCCCCTGCCTTGTCTGCTGGCAAGGGAGAGGCTTTCTGCACTGAGCTCTTTCTCCCTCCTTTCCACTGTCCTCTCCCCGGCAGCAGCCTGCACTGCTCCTCTCTGACCCCTCCTGTCTGTTCACAGCCTGGGGTAGAGGCAGAGCTGGCTGCTGCTAGGGGAGCAGGTCCGAGAGGAGCACTGGGAGAAGCAATTCCAACGCCCCTGCCTTGTCTGCTGGCAAGGGAGAGGCTTTCTGCACTGAGCTCTTTCTCCCTCCTTTCCACTGTCCTCTCCCCGGCAGCAGCCTGCACTGCTCCTCTCTGACCCCTCCTGTCTGTTCACAGCCTGGGGTAGAGGCAGAGCTGGCTGCTGCTAGGGGAGCAGGTCCGAGAGGAGCACTGGGAGAAGCAAAGCCTGCCAGGCAGCAGCCTGCACTGCTCCTCTCTGACCTCTCCTGTCTGTTCACAGCCTGGGGTAGAGACAGAGCTAGCTGCTGCTAGGGGAGCAGGTCGGAGAGGAGCACTGGGAGAAGCAGAGCCTGCCAGCAGCCGAGCAACCAGACCTGCTGGCAGCAGGACGGAGGAGCTGCACGCAGGAAGATAAGGGAGGAAGCCGTGATCTGTCTGCAGAAGTGGAATTTCAAGCATGGCTCCAAGAACAGATGCACTGGCAGGCCAGGTGCACGCTCCCTGCCATTTAAACATTGCTGTCCTCTTTTTTTAGGTAAACTATACTTCTAAATTAGGTTAAAGCAATTCCATGTTTGTTTTAAACCACCCTAAATGCAGGCTCCTCTTGAAAGGGGGTAGGTGGCAGTCCTGCATGCCATTCCTGTAGCAGGAGGGGGGCTCCTTTGTCCTAAGCTAAGCCAAACCAGGACAATGACCCAGATGAAAACTAACTCAAGAAAAACTCTATCTGGAGCAGTTTCCCAATAGACCTGGACACCCTTTTTGGTACCATCCTGTCTTTTGGTCAGCCTACAGCCAACATGGGACAGCCTCTGGGTCGTTTATGCCTCCAGGGAAATGCAGTGCAGATCAGAGCGCTTCTCCCCCTGCCCCTGCTCAGGGGTCCTTGTCCCTCCCTTGGGCAGGCTCTGGTGCTTGCCACAGGGAAGCGAGTTGGCTCTGGCAGCTGTGGTCTGACAACCACGCACTTTTCCTCTGTTTACACACCTCCCTTAGGTGGCTCACGAGCGGATCAGACAAGCCCTGGTGCTAGTGCAAGGGAGGAACACATGAGGGCAGAGGGAGAGTGTGACTGCAACAACCACGACTGATATCAGCTTAAGAGATGGGCACCCGGCTCCATCCATGAGCATCATCTGGAGTTCATCAGCAGAAGGTCGCTCGGTCTGGCATGGGGGTGCCTGTGCATCACTCTGCTGGTCTGACTGAAATGGCATTGTCCATCTGGAGGACAGAAGTAATGCCACTGCTCAGGAAAGAGAGGTTTAGACATATGTCGAGTACACTAAATGCAGGGATAAATGTAACAAGACACAAGAGTTGCAGTACTGCTACCCAAAATCATTATATCAGAAAATTCTTAGCACCAAGGTTGTTTTAGAGTATCAGCATCTGGTCAATAATGGCGTGTGAAGGTCCTATTAAAATAAAAGTTTGTGTTTGTATGGTTATGGAGAAAATCTTAAAGGCAGGAATATAAAGGTCAAGACTCAAAAAGTATAAAGTTCCCAAATACATTTTAAAACTTTCTCTTGAAGTTTAATCCCTGAAAAATTGAAGCTTTCCTAAAATCTTGAACAATGCATATTCAAAGAAAGAGGTCTGACTGAGCAGAATAAAAACCACAAGGTCTTTCTTGGTTTTAGCATCACAGGTTCATTTGTTGTTCTTCTCTCATTGTATAGCTTCAACAGAAAGCTCAAATACTTGAATCCAGCCACTCTTCCTGTCATCGCTGAGCTGTAACTGTAAATGGCGACCTTGTGCGAGACATTCCCTTCCTTAGAAAGCCAATCAGCCCCAATTTGTGAGCATGCTAAGAGTGATCCTGATAAAGAACAGTTCGTGAATTTAACTCGGTGTTTTCATTTTGCTTTTGTATTTTAACAAACAATTGAATTTCTCATGCTTCTCCCCCATGTCTTTTGTAAGTCTGCTTGTTTAAAATACAACAGAGGGTTTCTAAAGACAGAGAATAAGGGAACAGTGGTAGAGAAGAATCTCAGGAAATCTCAGGAACAATGAGAAATCTTATCTGCATTAGCATGAGAATCCATGGGAATTAAGATAGCACCTTCAACATTCTCACCTCTCCAGCATCCTCTCCATTTTAACAAGTGAATTATAAACTAATTTCTTCCCCCAGGAATCTGCTGCAAAGACACCTGTATGTGAGCAATGCCTGTTAAGATGAAAAGCAAATCAAAATTGCAGCATAATGCATGCAGCTCCAGTTCAACTGGAGGATGGACCTTTTTGAGGCGATTGCTGGGAAATACAACTTCTGCAAAGTTTCACAGCTTCTGCTAAACATGCTCACTCTTTGAGTCAGGCAGCAAATAGCCTCCCCTCCCTGCTGTCCCCAAACCAAGATGGATAGTGTTAGAGGAAAATATATCGTGCCGGATCCACTAGAGCTCAAAGTACTGCCACGTAATGCAAGGAGTAACCGAAACAGCGACTCTGAGCATGCAATTTCTACTGAAAGCAGCGAGCATTGCGCCCTGATAACCAAAATCAGACATCAGTCCTACTGTATCTACTTTTTATGTAGGTACCACAGATTTCTACAGCTCCCTTCATTTCTCCAGGAAAAGTCTTCAAAAATGTAAAATTCCTCCTGCATTTACAAATTTGTCTATGGTGAGAGCACAGTGCTAAACCTCTGGAAGAAAAAAGTTTAACATCAATGGAAGTTCATTGCTTCAGTGCTGCCTGCTGCTTATAAATTACATCTTGCCTGGGATGTTGTTGGTAGCAAAATCTCTCCTTTGCAACAGCTATTTAATGCTGATCTCTCTTATGGCCATTTTTAGTTCAAACATCTTGCCTACCACCATCCATCTTCTGCCTCCACCCACTGTCAAGGCTTCTGTTTATCTTCTGGCTAGTCAAAATGTCTGCCCAGGTCTCTGTGCAAAATTAAACCCCAGGCAGGAAAACACCACTGGGAATTCCCTGGATTCTTCAAGGGCTGTTAATGGAAGTCAAATATTCCTCCTATAAAATGAGTAAATGAATAAAAATGCTCTTTTTGACTCTGCTTAACAACCCCGCTGGATTTGGTATGAGCCACTTGCCAAAATCTACAGGACAGAGCGAAGGAAGACTTTTTTCCCTCTCCTCCCTCCTACAATTCCTGGCAAATGCTTTGAAAACCGTAGTGACGTTGGTCCATGAAAACAAAGAGGTTTTGTGTAGAAACTTTCACAAGGTCATTTTAAAAGTGGCTGCATGAAGAGAAGCCCGGTGTGTCCTTCCCTGCAGAAGATGCGTGTGCATCTGATCCTGAGTCTGCAGGAGTCAGGGCTTTGGTCCAGGTCTGTTTTATTGCCTTGCACATTTACAGGCCAAGGCTCTGCCATAGCCCTGAGGAATGTGGGATGCAATGTTTATAGCTCTCCGGGTGACTTCTCAGTGACGGCTTCGGTGCAAGCCCGGTCTCACTTCTGTTCCTTAAAACTGCATCTGGAAGTCCTGAAGTATTTCTCTATGCACCAAGCGACAGACCTCCCTGGAGCCTGCATGCAGCCAGCAGCTCTGCAAGGGAGGTACAGCCCTTTTTCCTTCCCATGCCTTAAATCCCACTGAAAACTCAGAGAAAGAATCTCTTTCTGTTATCTCTTAGATCTTAGCGATGGAGAAGTAAATGGGCCGCATTGGTCTATTACCCACTTACCGCTGCTGAGAAATAGGTGTCTGAATGGCTGTCAAGGCTAAAGCTCAGCTGCGTGGATCATTAAAACCACTTCTCAGCTCGCCACTGGTAGGTTTGAAGATAACAGCTAAAAAAAATATATTCATGCAGTCTCCCATTAGCTCTCCTCAAGCTCATGGGATATTCAGGCAGCTTAACACAAGATTGATCTTGCTGTTCGGCAGCTCAGTGCGAGGCATGGGCAGAAGCTCTCTTTTCCCTCCGGCTACGGAGAGATTCAAACACCACAGCCTAGCCGTGGGCTCCGAATTTGATGAAAGAGATAGTTGATAATTAATGGCCTGGAGAGGGGATTATAGATCAAGATTTACCTCTAAGTCACACTCTTGTGCATTTGCACACATACATACCTGTACCTGTGCACGTACGTTCACTGCAGGAATGAGAAGAGGAATGAGACAACGGCCCTTCAGTAGAAGATGCTCTGCAGCTCTCTGCTATCCCTGGGCCTTACCTTTATTGATTTAACCCTAATCTTCGTGGTATCTACAAATGCAACTATTGCCTCCAGCAGCTGTGTTTCACTCCTGGAGAGGAACAACAGTGGTTTTACAGTCCGCCTTTTACTAAATTGTCTAATCATTCTGAACAAGCAAAATTCTGCCTGGTTTTTAAAGTAAGGGCTGGCAATTTTATTGAACAGATACTAGTATAAAAATTTAAAACATGTATCGCCATTTTTTAAAAAAGACGTTCCGGTTTACAGGAATTAAGCAGTGATAGCTCATATGCAGTTCACGTACTATTGCACAAAGATTTTTGCGATATTAGTTTGTTGTCTGTATTTCCCCTGTATCTATACTGTAATCCCAGACAGATGTCCAGCTTTGCTTAAAAATTACCCTGAGTTTCTATTACAAAATCCTATTTTCTGTATGTTTTAAAGATTACCTTGGTGTCACTCAGGGTTCAGCTTTCTCCCTTTTTTTGGATGCAATCAATTTTACTGGCATTTTTACACTTCTAAGCTTGAGGATGAATACCTTTCATTAAAAAATGTAATTTGGCAAAGGGATTAATCTATAATGCTCAGAATTCTACAAAACACCACAGCTGGAGTAGTAATTATGGCTTTAAGAAGTTATATAAGCCTTTTTATTACATGTTTTTAATGGGTTTACATAGTACAGTACAAATGCCAAAGTATTTATACAGGGGATGGCAATGGCACTGGAGTAATTGAGCAGATGTCACAATTTGGTCACTGAGAGAGACTTTAATCTGCAAGTGCTCGGGGAAAAGGGCTCTCCAAGGGCAGAAGAGATGCAAGCCAGAGTGCTGGGGCTGCTAGGGAGAAGAACAGCAGCAACATGTTCCAGGTAGCAGCTTCACAAACAAATTAAGACCCATAATTAATGCTGTGCACTTTTTCTACAGTCTGTCTCGCAATGTTGTTTGATATACTGGCATGTGTCTGTACAGTTTATGCCTCATTAAAGGCAATAGGATAAAATAAAAGCTGGGAGTGGCTGGCAGCATCCTTGATGGACCTGATGGGTGGAAAGCAGCTTTCATAAGATAGGAGGCGTTCAAAAATGTCCTGGACCAGTATGCAGGCTAATTTAATCATATGCATCCACCTTTAATAAAGGTCTCACCCACGTGTGTGAAAAGTGTCCCATTTTTGCAGGACACTAAATTCAGTATCACTGTCTTTACCTGTAACAAACAGGTTGCTTTTCTGAACTATTGCCATGTCGTCAGCCAATCCTCTCCTCCAGCTAGTTGCATTTTAAATGTCTTAAACAAAATCCTAACGAGGAGGAGAGAAATAGCCTTGCCCTCAGCAGAAAAGATGCCACGGCTCCCCTGCAGCCAAGCAGCCTGGCCAGGACCAGACGGTGAGGATAAAACTTAGTGCTCTTCCCGCAGGCTTCTTTCAAGGCAGTTTGCCCTCAATGCCATGTAGAGCAGCATCAGTGATGCAGAGATATCGGTATTGATCCGAAGTGGAATAGCCTCCTTAGCTGAGAGTTTGTATATAGGTTAGGTGTTACCGCAGGGGTCATCCTTTTGGCATCCTTTTTCCCACAGCGTGTCTGCCTCCGTTCTCAGCTGTGGATGCCAAAAGCAGAGGCCAGCCAGACTCTTCAAAGATGCGCTGGGAAGGACGAAGTGGGTTTGTGAGGATGCAGGCACCCCTGCAGACATCACTCCAGGCAATGAACACTCAGCCAGGCTAATGCTTGTGGTTGTGCCCCAGCTCCTGTCTTGCTTGCAGGCTCCTTGTTAGGAGGAGATCCCTCTGCCAGAATGCATTGAATTTCTTCAGGAACAAGGTCATTTCTCTGTACTCTGTCAGGAGGTAAAGTACATGCTCCTGAAAGCATAAAGGCTCTTTGCAGGGCTTGCGTGGTGCCTGCTACTGTCCTGGTGGCAAGGCTGGAGGCAAAGCCAGTGGCTACAGAGGAAAGCCTGCCCTGCCGTCTCCCCGCAGTCCCGTCAGCGTAGCAGAAGTGGCATAGAGTGGGGAGGACTGTCTCAAGAGGACACTTACCTCCCCCACAAGGCAAAGGAGAAGCAACTACTCTGAGCCGTAGCTGGGTCAATGCCAGAAGCCAGGCGAGTGCAGGAACCTCCTGGCTGGAACCCAGGGCACTGGCGCAGGCAGGGAGAGATCCCAGTGCTGGAAGAGGCAAATTTTCCTGCTAACTTCTGGCTCCTCCCTCAGGCTTAACGCGAAGGAAAGAAGATGATCACTGATGTACAGCGATGGGAGCCTCTAGGAATCGCAGGCTTTTTGCTCCATCTTTGTGCTGAAGTGCTCAGTCTTACACTACGAAGACAAACAGCAGCAAGATTGCTCTCAGCAACCCAGACAAGAACATTTTAGTGCATAATTATGGATGAGAAGCAAGAGGCCGAAAAAAGAGGAAAAACATCTGTTCGCATAGAGTTTATTGCCGTTCACTTAAGAGGCCCATTAAATGCCAGAAAAAGCTATTTATCCTTCTGTTTGAGGCAATTATCCTGCTGCAAATCTCTGTGGCAATTCGCCCCGTGATTGTTCCTGGAGTGCTGACACTGTGCAGATATACTCACAGCACAGAAAAAAGGTGCGGGCCTTGCCCACCAAGGCTTATGGAGGGATTTTCAGAAGCAGGATAGCCAGTGATTTTCAAGATCTTTTAACTTACGCTTTGGTTGTGCTCAAGCTGCCATCCTACTGAACTGCTACAGAATGAGATAGCATAACTGCTATACAGTGACCTAGCTTTTTCAAAAACTCATTTGCAGCAAAATATTACTGTCCGGTGGGTGAGGAATTGGTTAGATGGTCACATCCAGAGGGTAGTGGTCAAAGGCTCAATGTCCAGATGGAGGTTGGTGACAAGTGGCATCCCACAGAGGTCTGTATTGGGACCGGTACTGTTTAATATCTTCATCAATGACACAGACAGTGGGATCGAGTGCACCCTCAGCAAGTTTGCAGATGACACCAAGCTGAGTGGTGTGGTTGACACGCCAGAGGGACGGGATGACATCCAGAGGGACCTGGACAAGCTGGAGAAGTGGGCCCATGTGAACCTC
This sequence comes from Aptenodytes forsteri, assembly GCF_000699145.1. Lineage (NCBI taxonomy): Eukaryota > Metazoa > Chordata > Aves > Sphenisciformes > Spheniscidae > Aptenodytes > Aptenodytes forsteri. Next base: position 7,968,857 of record NW_008796222.1, on the reverse strand, counting down.
ATGAGGTTTAACAAGGCCAAGAGCAAGGTCCTGCACCTGGGTTGGGGCAACCCCCAGTATCAATCCAGGCTGGGGGATGAAGGGATTGAGAGCAGCCCTGCCGAGAAGGACTTGGGGGTGCTGGTGGATGAAAAGCTGGACATGAGCCAGCAATGTGCGCTCGCAGCCCAGAAGGCCAATCGTATCCTGGGCTGCATCAAAAGAAGCGTGGCCAGCAGGTCGAGGGAGGTGATTCTGCCCCTCTACTCTGCTCTGGTGAGACCCCACCTGGAGTAGTGCGTCCAGCTCTGGAGCCCTCAGCATAAGAAAGACACAGACCTGTTGGAGCGGTCCAGAGGAGGGCCACGAAAATGATCAGGGGGATGGAACACCTCTCCTATGAAGAAAGGCTGAGAGAGTTGGGGTTCTACAGCCTAAAGAAAAAAAGGCTTCGGGGAGACCTTATTGCAGCCTCTCAGTACTTAAAGGGGGCTTATAAAAAAGATGGCGGCAAACTTTTTAGCAGGGCCTGTTGTGACAGGACAAGGGGGAATGGCTTTAAACTAAAGGAGGGTAGATTTAGACTAGATATAAGGAAGAAATTTTTTACTCTGAAGGTGGTGAAGCACTGGCACAGGTTGCCCTGAGAGGTGGTGGCTGCCCCATCCCTGGAAACTGGGATTGCTCTTCTTGTAGCCACTGTCTCAGCTATATGGGATGTGAGAAGCCCCAATCCAGTTCCTTGCATGCTCAAAGGAGACCAGCTGTCCCACCAACCAGGAGACCACTCGGCTCACCAGGCTGCAAGGCATATGGGGAGAAGAGGCTTCATCTCCTTGAAGCCCAACACTGCACTCGTTTGGCGAGGAGGAAAGCAAGTGCAAGACTCCCTCTGTGGCTCTGCATTCCCTGAGGGAAGGGTTGTTTTCCAGACCTTCACTTTAGCCAAAAAGCCGACTGGAGGTGTATATGCAGGTGCTTCAGAAACACCTGCAGCTGGCTCAGTTTCTTTATTCTCTGGTGATACAGAAAATAAACAAGCCTCCCCTCCCCTGTTTGGCTCATAAATGTAAGTAAAGGCTAGTGTAAGGCTTGGATATCAGCTGGTCGACTGAGACTTTGCAGAAGTTAAATGAAAAGGCAGCAGAGGTGACAGTGACAGGAGCACAGCATGTGGTGCACATGGTGCATATTGAGCACAGCATGTGGTGCACATGGTGCATACCTCTTACAATTTGAGAAATATATTGTCCCCATAGCAGGTAGCGGACATGAACAGGAACAGAGGAAAGCAATGTGGGACAGTGCTCTCCTAGTGCTGGCTGCTGTCAGTGGTGTGAGACAGTCTCAAAGGAGGAAAAACAAAACACAGGAAAAAGACTCCCTTGAAACTTCTTTTACATTTGGAAATACCATTTGTATGAAGTTGTTCACTTTCAGAAAAGTTTCTTTCTGCTTTCTTTTCTCCCCAGCCGCTCCCTTTCCTCATAAGGCTGAGTTTTGACTCATGTCCACTTTTCCTTCTCCAAAATATGTAAGTTTGACTTCTTCATTGAGAAGAACAGATATGTGGGGGGGAAATTCCCAGAAAGAAAACAGATCATTTCGGACCAGCCTTAAACCAGTGATAGTTTCTAATACCTGAGCACGCAGAGTGGTGCGTGGGCTCGCCGGGAGTCAGGCCAGGCAGTGGGCTCATGGGCCAGGCTGCAGCCCCGCAGAGACCCCCCCGCGGGATGTCTAGCCCAGGTACAGCTCGAGGTGCTAGGGGACCCCAAGTCCCCGCAACACAAGGAATCGAGGACACTTGGCTACCCAAGACAGTGGTTTCTCCTCCAGCCTTTTGGTGGGGGAAAGCTCTGGGACATGCTGCTATAGCAACAGCTTTGTCTAGGATTATAATCCCTTAATTTTATTAACAACAGCTTCTGGTGTGCTGCTACCTTCAGATTTCTATTTCCTCAATGTACTTTTTTTTAAGCATTCCCCATGACATTTTACGGCCCTAACTGATTCACAATTATGTCTTAAGCTCTACTGCAGCACCCAAGTCCTCCAAGCCTTATAGGTATGTGGGAGCCCGACAGGCACCCACATTTTCACCGAGTTCAGCATCCCTGCATTTGCTCTTTGAGATGGAGCGTGTGGGTTTCTTTGCGTAACTGCTTGATCCAATACCTCCCTCTGGTGGAAAATAGGGAATAAAGCAGAATAAAATAAAGCCTCATACAACATATACATTGGTTTAAGATAGCTGTGAAAACAATACAGATCTTGGTCTAGGCCATGATTTTCTCTCTAATTACTACATTTATTCCAAATGAATTTGAATGTATCACACTGAAGTTTATGTCAAATAGTATTCGACTGGAAAAGAATTGTAATGAATGGTGAATGCCAATTTTCCTGTATTTTTTCAGAAATTAGGCAAATTTGTTTTAAATATAGGCAGAAGCCTATATCGAGACAATATGTCTTTATGGCTTTGTTTCTGCAAAGAAAATCAACAAAATTCCCTGTTCCAGAAGAGTATTATTTTGTGCTCAAGTTCAAAAATCCATCATACAGCCCATCTGCTATCTGCAATCGCAAGGATTGATAGAAATGTCTCAAAATATAATTGTTCCCTTTCTATGCCATAATTACGCCTTTGAAGTTCCCTGTGAGCGTGATAGATCGTTTGCCATCTGCCAGGAATGCCTATTCTATGTAGATCAGAAAGTGCGGATAAGAAAGAAATACTCAAGTACGATCCAGTTAACTTTTGTCCGGATACTCATGGGCTTAAGGAACGGCACAAGGATAAAATGCTTTGCACAGGTGACAGCTAAGTCTTTCTTTAAGGGCTCCTTTCATCAGCATGGAAAGTCATTTAATGACCTTCCACTGTTCACCCTCTCCCATGTGCGAATGTTTCCCTGACACTTGCTCTGCGTTTCCAGATGAAGACTATGGAGTCGATGCAACAGCATGGACAGATTTAGGATCAAAGTGGAGTTTTGCAAATTCCTCAGCTGCCGGCTCAGTTTCAGCTCGAGCTGGAGAGTTAACACAGGCCGCATCTTTGCTTCAGCTCCTGGCAAGGCTCTTGGGTGAGGAGCAGAAACTCAGGGATGGCTGATAAGATACTGCCAGAGACTGACACCCGAGGCTGGGCAGCTGAAGCAAGAAAGGACTCATCTCAACAGATTTCAGCTGCCTAAAAGCCAAGTGGTCAGTGTCAGCGAGCTGGCTTGCAGGCGTTGGAACATTGTGACTCCCCTTTGTGGGTAGGTGTATAGTTGGCACAGGGCAGCATCACTATGTATCTATGGATATACATTAGAATATTTAAATTTTCCATGCCCAGGGAGAAAAATGAGGGAGGGATGTGCAATTATTCCCAAAATATTAGGACATATTCTTGGCAAATTTAAAGTTTCTGGAACAAAAAGCTGAGTAGGATGCTCAGCCTTTTGTGGCACGACCTTAGTGAGGAAGAAAGCCTCTGCAAGAAAGAGTAAGATTTAAAAAACGAATTTCAAGCTAGAGACTGGAGGGAAGTGAGCAGGCAGAGAGGAGCGGGGATTCATGATGGCATGTCCTTAGAGGTGCCATTTTGACATCTCTATAACCACAAGTAAGCAGGAAATACCAAGGCGCAATCTGGACAAATAAGGCCCCTTTAAACAGGGCACAGGAGCTGGAGCAATCAGGCTGAATGTATGCTTGTTTCTATTTGCTATAAGTCTAAAAATAAGATATGGGACTAAAATGCTTGATTTTTATATAAAGGTATTGAAATATCAGAGTCTTTCCAGAAGAAAGATTACTACTGGCTCATTGTAATAGCATGATAAAAATTACATGGGAAAGAACTGAAATAGATCTCGTCCAAATGAGAAAATGGAAAAGGACATGAACTCTGTCAAATTAAAAGCAGAAACAGAAAAGCAGACTAAAAAAGATCTTGAGGAAATAACTTGCTAATAGACAAAAAGCTTCCTCTACCCCAGCAGGAGCAAGGAGCCTGCCAGAGGGTCTGCAGGTGACCAGGGTATGCAGTCAGCAGACGATCAGGGTGGCAAAGGAGTTTGAGAGATGACAAGCCCTAACACGACAGCTAAACAGACCACTTGTGTCTGCGTTCAGCACAGAAAAGCTTAGTGAAATTCCCACAGCGGAGCCATTTGTTAAGGGGATAATGCAGGGAAGCTGCCTCAGATTGAAGGGCCATTAGATGAGGGTTTAGAACAAATAGATGCAACGGGTAGTAACAAATTCATGAGAAGCAGATGTTACTCACTTGTGGGTTTTTAGGGAATGCTAATGGGAAATTGTTGCACTGTTAGGGCTGGTGTATAACCCTTTACTTAAAACAGCCAAAGAAAAAAGAGGATGGCATGTGACACTGTTTTAAGTGCTGTGAGGGATCTAGAGAAATGCAAACCACTAAATCTGACACCCGTAGCAGGCAAACAGGAAAAGCCATGATAACAGAATAGTTGCAAGGACAGATATGGACTAAGAGGGAAGAATCATCAGAGCTTTGCAGTGAGGAGCTATGAAGCTGTGCTTCACTATCCTCTTACGGCTTCAGAGGAAACAGTGAGGCTGCAGGCTAGAGCAATCCGCTCGGTATGATCTGCTCAGCTTCTAGAAAGCCTTTAATAACGTCTGTCACCAAGGACTCATAAAGAAGCTAATCTGGGATGGGGTAAAAGGGAAGATCCTCTCATGAGTCAGCAACTGCATATAGGATAGAAAGACAAGGTAAGGATAAATCATCTGTTTTTCACAATGGAGAGAAGTCACCAATGACATCTGAGAGGGATCCATGGTAGGGCCAGTGCTAATCCACATACCCATCAGTTGGGCGGTAAATGGTGAAGTGGCTTAGACTGCTGATGGTACCAGCTTATTCAAGGTAGTAAAATGTAAACTGGCTGCAAGGAGCTGCAAAAACATCTCATGAGCCTGGGCAATGAAATGGCAGGTGAAATTCAGTGTGGATAACAGCAGAGAAAAACAGATGGCTGAGTTGGGAATCATAGAATCATAGGATAGTTTGGGTTGGAAGGGACCTTTAAAGGTCATCTAGTCCAACCCCCCTGCTGTGGGCAGGGACATCTTCAACGAGACCAGGTTGCTCCGTCAGAGCCCCGTCCAACCTAGCCTTGAATGTTTCCAGGGGTGGGACAGCCACCACCTCTCTGGGCAACCTGTGCCAGTGTTTCACCACCCCTCACTACCCAGTCTCAGCAATGGCCTCTGAACCACCTAGTACTGTTCGGGACAAATATCTTGGAGTTAGGTAGTTCTATCCAAATGATAGTTAAAAGCTGATTAGTGGCTATAAAACTATTGAATATTAGGAATTATTAGGAAGGGAAGACAGATGTCATCAATTAAATACAGGATTCACCCCCTACCATGAGTACTGTGTGAAGTTCTGGTCCCTCCATCTCAAAAAGGGTATGGTAGAGTGAGAAAAGGCATAAAGATGGGCAACAAGGAAGACCAAAGAGATGGGATGACTTTATGTGGGCAGCAGCTACGTAAACCAAGATTCTTCAAGGTGGGAAAGAAGAGTCCGAGAGGGAGAATGGTACAGCTCTATAAATTCAAGAAGGGTCATGGAGAATAACTAGTCACCACTTCTCATAAGATGCAAGAAAGGGCCATCAAATGATGTTTCCAGGTTCAAGACAAACATGAAGGCAAGGAGCCTTGTGCCTGGGCGAAAAAGTGTCTCCTGTTATGGAACCTGTTGTCATGAGATGTCGTGGACCACAAAAGCACCATACATGGTTTCAGAAGCAATCCGACAAATGTGTGGAAGATAAATGATCTGAGGGCCATGAAACACTAAGCTACCCCTCAGCTGAATGGGCCAGGGTATGCTAGAAGTGGCCCTCTCCACTGCTGGCCATGGCCAGAGCTAGAATGCCAGACTGACGGGCCTTGCAGCTGAACCTATTTTGCCATTTTTATCAACCAGACAACTTTTAGAAGTAAATTAGAAGAAACCTCCCCACCCTGCAGAGCAAGAAGTGCACAACCAGAATTCTGGTTTCTCACGGGGCTATGAACACCCCATTAGCATTAGCAGTGTTTCTTGCTCCAGGATAAGGTACACTGTTTGTTACTTTTTAAGATTAAAATCAAGATTAAGAAAAAATAGACCACTCTCATGATTTTCCCATGTATTTTTTCTGTTCCGTGTTAGCTGAGGACAAAGCTGCAGTTTGACAAGCCCTACGCCAACACTGCTGCCAAAAGCAGCAGCTCTGTCCTCTCATACCGCTGGAAAGGACAAATGATGGGGGCAGGAGTGCAAAATTAGCCTTCAGAGCTGAGGAGAAGAGGGCAAGACTGCTGAAGGCAGGGCTAGCTTAGGCTGATCCCAGGTGCTAACTGACCTATAATTTAATTTGATGATGTTTCTTTCAACAGCTGTCCCTTGCGAAGGCTAACTGTCCTCATCCCCCCTGAGAACAGCAGGAGTTGGCAGCCATGTCTGAATGTGGCCTTTCTTGGTCCTGTCAGGCCATCCCAAGTGAAAGAAAACCCCTTGTTTATGAAAGGAAACACTACAGAAGTGACCTTTGCTCCGTTATTAGAACTTTATTTATCAGTTCATTTTAATCGTGTGAATTCTTGAAGGATTTTGATTTGTTTTGCAAGGACAAAAAACTAGTCAAAAGTGGATGCTAACGCTTTTGAATGAGCCATTTAAGATCTAATGAGTGGTTTAATCACTGTCAGACCTGTACTTCGATGGTAAGCTCCAATTTTGGGGAGTGACTATCTTCAGCCACATCAAAGGGCTTGAATTGCTGAGGGGAGTGTAAAGCCCAGCTCAGCCTCTGCCACGGAGTGAGGGTTTGGGCGTCAGTGGCTCAGCTTCCTTACGGCAGAGGAGCTTGCTCATGTCCAGTTACAGACAAATTCGTCTTTAGAGTGTTTATCTAGTCTTAACTGGCTCTTCTCTCCCTTATGAAACTGAAGCTGGTGTTAAGATCCTTGTTGGTTTGTCACCGATTTATTCACATCAGCTGTTGCAAGGAAAGCAGACAGTGCTGATGTGAAGTAGAAGAGAGATGCTTGCACTCCCAAGCCCACCCTGAAAAACCCTCTTCTGTAGAACACAGGCCATGTCAATGCTCCTATTGGGGGGGGGGAATCATCTGTGTCTGAGAGCAAAATCTGAGGGGCTTGGAGAAAAAGAGATTTGCAAACAAGTGTGAGAAAAGATGCACAAAACTGTAGCTCATATGGGGCAACCTCCTCTCGCAGAAACTTGGTGTTAAGGTGTAATATGAGCAAATGCAGTGATCGGTGTCACAGACCTGCTCTTAAAATCACACTTGCCTGGTCACTGTGCATGACAGTGACCTGACATTGCTTTCTGTAAGAGCTGACCCGGAGCACTGTAATGCAGCACTGCGTGGCATTTTCTTTTCCTTGTAAATCACATGGAAAATGGTGAAGTTTGTTAGCAAGATGGCAGGAGCATGGGCAATACTAGATTAGATTTGGTACAAGAGGAGAGAACTAGTTTTTACTGAATCTGAACCTAGTGCATTTGATACCCTTTAGATGCAGATGAAGAAATGCTAAACTGATGTTATTGATATTATACTGCAGCAATCTGATCCCTGTTATGTGAAGAATACTTATACATCTTGCCTTCTCCTTAACATGAGGCTAGGAGAAATGCCCAGGGCAGAAACAATGCCAGATGGAGGAGAAGGACAGCTGGAATAATACTTGGATCAACCCATCATGCCTTTCCTAGGTGGCAGCTGGAAGCCAGGTGAGATACCACCGAGCATCTGCAATGGCACAAGCTGTTGTCTTAGGTTCCTTCTATCCAGTAATGGAGTAAAAGTCCAAAGCTGCTACTAGGAGATGCAACACTAGCCTGTCGTAAATGGAAAAGGAGCCTCTGGCATTCAAAGCTTGGCCCTCGATGAGGAGCCTTGCAGGGCAGCAATGCACTCTCCCACCAGGCGAGCAGCCTCTTTGGCTGTGCCCCTGTGCACTGAAAAGCCACCTGCCCCGTGCCCATAGTTGTGGACCACCGGGAGCTTAACTCCTCCTTGGCTCAAGACCTCTCTCTGCAGTCTCACGCACTGCCTGGATGGCCTCAGGCCCACCTTCACCTTGATATCCTGAGCTCCCCGCAGTGAGGGCTCAAGGGAGCAGCATCTGTCAAAGATGCCTTTGGTAGCGCCAGGATCAGGGGAGAGACTCCAGCTCTCCTTTTCCCTGGTTCCCCCTAGGGTTACCCTGTGTATCCCCGGGTAGATGTAAGTTAAGCCATCGCCATCCCGGATGAAGTTTTTCACCCAAGGAGCATGAGCCTTGAGTACTTGTCCCCTGACAGGAAAGAGCTTCTCGTCCCCCACCAGCTGGTGGGCTCCAATGCCCGTGCAGTTGACGACGATGTTATATTCGCTGTGCAGCTCCCACAGGTCTGCGACTTTTCTGGTGTACATCTGGACGCCAGTTGCTTTCAACCTGCAAAGAGACTCCAGAAGTGAGGCAGAAAAGAAACCCCTAAACCCTCATGTAATTATTATGCACATTAAGTAAATGGGATAGATCGCCTTTAACATACCGATCAAAACCAAACAACAGATGGGACAAAAAGCAAAGAAAATGCCATGGGGTTTCTGTTTGTGACTTGTCTGATCTGGTCTCATCAAAGCTATTTTTAGCTTGTTTGGGCTGGAAAAGATACAGCAAGTTGATCAATATTAGAGAAGGGTCTGGCATAAGACCCTAGACAGACAGAAAGGTCCTCATGGTCTCATTGATTCATTTCTATAACCGTACCAAGCTTTAACAGCTCAAGCAAGCTGAAAAATGTCAGATTTATTCAACAATGTATTTCTGCTAGTGACATCACTATCGTTCTACACCCCTTTTAATGTGCCTATTACACACCGTCTCATTCATTCCCAACTCACTCCCCGGATACCAGGAGCCACTTAGTCATGTAGTGCCACATGCGAAGCTCTGGGGTACCCAGGACGTCCCCGCAGGCTGGGCAGATGTGGCATGGGACCACCAGGAGACCCACACCCTTCTAGAGCAGCAGCCAGGAGTCACCCAGGACAGCTCAGAGCACTATACATCCATGTCTGCTCTTCAGCAAAATTCATCCCTTCTTGAGGTTCACCTTTGAGCTCAATTTCAAGCCAAATTCTACCCTGAACTTGCCTGAAGCTTGATACCCTTCTCCATGGAGAAACATTGGCGTGAGGTGGAGTCACCACATGCTGTCAGCTGGATCCAGTCGCTGGGGTGGTTTTAGCATGAACAAGTCGCTGGGGGTTTTAGCATGAGCAAGTCAGGAGACAGATCTGCGATGACGATGCACTAAGTGGGAAGTCCTGTCCTCTGCAATACTCTGGCAGCTGACAGTGATCAGCCCCACTATAAAGGCAGTGGTTTCCCACAAAGGAGTGAGTGAGCCAAGGATCCAGGGCACTATTGGTGCTCTGGGGGCTGGGGTTTGGGTGCAGCAGGATACTGAGGCTGGCTGGGAGGAACTGGGGAGGTCTCATGCAGCAGCTCTGGCTGGGCAACTTGCTGGGAGAGCTTCTAAGTGTTGTAATTGGGACTCCACCATCATGGCATAAAAAATACACTGAAAACTCCTGAATTCAGGCAAGCAAGCAGGAAAAATTTCCTGAAGTCTATTTTTGGACCAGCAAGGTGGGCACAAAAACAGTTTTCCTTGTGGATTGCCAAGAGAATGGTCTATAAATACTGCTCAGGTCACTAGGGGTTTGAGAATTAGTTACATGTTTAATATGCTCTCATTTCTCATCACCAGAGAGAAGAGAAAGAAAAGGAGCTTGATCATCTTACTAGACTACATCCTTTGAGAAATGAGAAGGCTATAGCAGGAATAAGGAGGGAGCAGAAATCAGATGGCAGATACTAAATGGGTTGAACAACTTAGTTGTGCTTCAGCAGAAATTTCCGATTCAGTTAAGCAATGAAACATGACAGAGCATGTGCACTGAGGAGGCGGCACAGACCTCACGTGGCACTGGTGCTGCTGGAGTACTCCCAGCCTGGCTGGCTGCTAGAACAAGAAATGTTTTTTCACATTTTGCAGTGAGATGAAAGGCGTCCAAGCAACCGGCTGAGCTGGCAATTTGTACCACGGTGTCGGTACACGTCTCTTTACTTAACCTCAAATCAGCTTGCAGCTTATCGCTTTCTCTTAAGCGGAGACAGCTATTTGCTCACTTTAGGGATACTTAAATGGATTAAATGCACATCCCAGGTGTCACAACTTTTTTAGATCTGCATCCTGACTCTCCTACGGTTCTCCAAAATCCACATATTTTGGGGAAACTTGGAAATTTGGAAATCGGCAAATTTTCTAACTTTCATGTCAATCCAGGCATGGCCTCTGAAGCCACAACTCCTCGGAGTGAATGCATCACCCATCTTACGCAGGCAAACATTTCCAAAAGGTTTGTTACAAGATGATGCTATTTGACCTTTTTTTACCCGACTGGATTAAGAAATGCCTCCAATTGTTGACTAAATTTGAGATTAATTGGTCCAGCTACTTCTTAAGTGCAAAGTCTTCACAGATAAGACATCTTCCCAGATGTGCCTATTCTCCCAGGGGTTGGATGTATCTTGAAGAACAGAGGGATATATTTGGGAAGTCTGACAAATGAGGAGCATGTTTTCTTAGGACATGGCATGTTCCTGATGTACCTTCAAGGTCTGGCTGGCCAAGCGTGGCCCCTGTGGCTATGCAGTCCTATGCCCAGAGGTGCTCCCACTCTAAGCCCCACTGTACAGCCACAGTGGTAGAAAGTGGACATTGCATAGATGGGGCCTTTCACATTTTGGAAAAATTGGGTATTTATTTCTTGTGCTTCTCCCCAAGGAAGAGCTTGCTGCATTTTCCCCAGTGAGAAACAGCCCTTTTCCAGTTTTCTTCAAACTGAAGGCTCTCAAGGAGTCCCCAGCTCGCCCCCAGTGCCCCTGCCTCGGTTTCTCTCTGCATGCCCAGCCTGCAGCAAAACCAACCTTTTCTCCAGCCACAGCAGGTAGGGTGGACAGTCACATTTCAGTGTCGTAAAGGCCTGACCAAATCGGTGCTGCGGAAACTTTTGGAGTTCTGCTTCGGACATTGGTCGAAATCCCAGGACGACATCCGACCAGAAAGGTAACTCTTCCTTGGGAGTGTTTTTAAAGACCTGCCACCTAAAAGGACACAGAGAAAAAGCTGCAAAACTTAGTCACTATTGCTCTGCCATGTTATGTGTCACGGCAATCTTAGCACAAACCCAGGAACTCAAGAACCTGTTCCCACTCATCAGTGCAGCTCTGCAAGGTTAACAGCAACAGGGAAACATTGCTGCCTGCTACTGCAATACCCACCTTGGCAAACAGGCAGAGGGGCTGCCACAGCCAAGCTTGCAGGTGACACACTGGGGTAACTAAACTGGAGGGAGTTCTTCCAACTATACTGTATGAAATTCCAGCTGTAGAAGTACAAAGTCCCCTCACACAGTGTCCCCATCACAGCTGTGGCCACCCTGGCTGGACCTTCATGTAGCGCCACTTGCACACCTGGTCACATTTTTTTGGGTGCCCATAAAGCTCCAGAGTGCCCAGCCTCAACACTCCCAAGAGGTGAATTTCTATGTAGATAACGGGCAGCATAAAACACCTCCAACACACACACACACCAGTTGCATCCCTATACCTTGTTGCTGAAGCTGGAGGATCCTGCAGTCCCATCACTATGAAGACTGCCCCTGTTGCAAGCAACTGGTGGATGATGGTATGGAAAACATCAGTTATTAAAAGACATTTGGTGCTGGCCAGTCTTGAGTGGTTTCTCTGTACACACCTATGCATGAATTTTGCTTGAAAATACATAGTATCTGAGCAGCTGCAATGCAGTTTCTTGGGAATATGGTCATAAGTGCTACTCCATGAAGGGAATATGCCTGAACTCCAGCAAGGAAAACCTCTCTGCGTGCTCCAGCACGTGGCACACGCATACCAAAGGCTGCCCTGGGGGCCTGTTCTTACCCGGAGACCAGGTGAATGCCAGCCTCTGACGCCTCAGCTGAGTTGCTGATGGCAAAAAGGTAAGTGAAGGTCTCTTTGAACCACTGCTTCTGCACGTGAATCGGTGTGCCTGCATGTAAACAAAACCAAACATGCAGAGAGGGAAAATGCAAAGAGGAGAAGCGTACAAACCAGTGTCGAGGAGACAGGACAGACAGGGAACGCAGGGTATGGCTCTTCCTGAACCTCTGTGCATCGCTGCATACCCGGGCACACAGCCGCACGCAGTGCCATGAGCAACGCCACGCCAGGCTGCACGCACCTGGGTAGGTGTGAGGGATGAGCATCCCAGCTGCGACGTCACTCGTTGTGTTGGGGCTGAACTGGTCTGAAAGGACCATCACGGAGCAGCTGGGGCAAGTCTCTGCGATGCACAGTGCTGTGGACAGGCCGATAACTCCTGCGCCAACCACTGCAACCTTGGGTGCTGCCATCTCCGGGGTGCAGAGCCAGAGGAGAGAGGCACCTAGGTGCATTTGGAAATAACATATCCCATGTCACCAATATCCCTGCCGGACACCCTCATCAAGCTATGAAATACCCACACAAGATGTAACATAACCCCCCTGGGGCAGCTAATCATGTTGGGGGCAAAAGTGCCTTTGGAGCTCTGGGGAAATTGGCTTTTAGGCACCATGAGCAAAAAGGCTGTTTGAACATCAGCATCTCTAGCAATGAGGTCTGTCACCGCCTGGGCAGCGGAAGCAAATTGCACAGGAGGCAAATTGGTTACGCAGAGCAAAGGGTCCGGCACATTGTGAAAGATGTTTTTTTTAACATGCACCTCAGTTCCCCTGCTGTGCAGGGCTCCCCCTCTGACCCCGAGGACTGGGTTACCTGCTTAGCTCTGTCCTAGAAAACGTGAATTTTAGCTATTAAACGCAATGCATAGCTTCACAAGGTACAGCCTGGCTGTTTACACTCCCACGTCCAAAAATTGTTTGGGCCACGATGCCTTGGCGGGAAAAGTGTGGGAAGAGAAGCTACCTGTACCCTGGGGAATTTTGTGCCCCTAGTGACCTGAGGTCTCCAACCCATCCTTGGCCCCTGTACCTGCCAGCATGACCCACTGCCTTGGACAGATTCATGGGCATCTGAGGCTGCTATGCTTTCCTGGCAGCACACAGTGGTCCCCAGGAGCTAGCCAGCCTCGCTGCCCCAAAAGCCTGTATATTCGCCTCTCTGCCTTGCTTTATAATCTGCTTTATGTCCTGGAGCAGCTCCACTCCACTCCTCAGCATCTTCAACTGCTGATTGCTACTCCAGGAGGTGCAGCATCTCTATTTTCCCTTGTCCTGGCCAAGTTTCGGAGCTTGGCACCGGCGCTGATGAGTGGCACATGGCTCCTGGTTGATAATCACCTGGCTGCCTGTCCCAGCAAGGTGCCAGCCTGTGCGCCTGGCTACGGCCAGCTAACAGGTTTCACACCGGCAGAGGCATGAAGCACAACTGATCCATGCAACTCGTTGCGCCCTTGAAGCCAGGATCTAAATGGGCCTGAAAGAAACTGGGCAACCTCAGAGGTGATAAATCCTTCTGTGGCTTTGAAATAGGCGAGTTGGGGTGCACCTGCTGGCTCAGGCACTCGTCTGGGGGTTACTGCCAAAGGCTGAGCGGGGATGTAGGGGGAGAATCTCCTCTGCCTGTGGCTCTTATGTTTTCCTGGAGTATCTACCAATATTCACTCTTGGAGAGGATGCTGGGTGATATGGACCTTTAGTCTTGCTCCCTTACAGTCTTGCTTTCTCCTACAGGGCTCACTCTTCCTTGACTGTAGAAATCCAGCCTCACTAATTGCTTTCTGAGAACCTTTTCCGCAAACAAGTGCCTGCAGTTATAAGGATGGGCTGATTTCCCATCTTCCTGTGGCTTTTGGCGTCTTTGATGTAAGTTTAGGCAAGAGAGACTGTGTGGGATTATGATAGGTCAGGTTTATTTATGCGATCCTTGCTCATAACTCTTCACACAGCTTTTCACTTACCCCTGAGGTTTTACTACTTAAAATTTGACGTCCCTACTATGTATGAAGGAAGAGAGGACCAGGCACTGTTGCTCATCATTGCATTCCTTCTGCATCACAGCTGAGGGTTGTTACAACCCCTCTTCTTCTTCTCAGCGTGATGCTTAAGTTTCTTCCTGTTAATTATTACATCTTCTTTCACAAGCTGACTATAAAAGTGCCCACATAGCAGGGAAAGAGGACGCACTGCAGGGGTAAAGATGAACCCTGAACCAGAACTGCTGGCCTGCCTCACTGCTACCCACAAACCCAATCTGAAAAAATGCTGATTTGAATGAAAGCTGCACTCCTCAGCTCTACCATCGCCCCAGGCTGCCTCAGCCACCCGCACCAGGAACGCCTGTGGAGGGTCAGATCATGGACGGCGTATGCTTCCCTACCATAGTCTCCAGAATATTTTGTACTGGTAATTGTTATTAAAAAAAAACAACACAGAAAAGAAAAGAAAAAGAGTGACAAGAAATTAGGGGAGTTTTAATAATGCTGAAATTACTTTTGTTAGGAAAATGGGTTCTGAGAAAGGTCTCTAAACACATTTTTATTAACAAACCTTCTGGCAGCTGTGGAAATCGTGTGTGGCTGTCAGCACACCCAGCGAGCCTCCCAGCAGTCCATGGATGACCACAGTCCTGCTGGAACATATGCACCGGGTACCTCATGCATTTGCCAGAGATGTGCTCTCGGTTGCCCCTCACCGCTCTCGTTCACTGAAGCCCTTGGACCGTGATGGAGATTGAATTTCCTGACTGACCTCCCCACTGCCAGGGAAGAAAGGGGAGCTGTAGCTCGGCAGAGGTTCAGGTTTCACAAGTCTTCCCAATTTGGATGGGATTTTTGCAGACGAGCCAGTTTGATATCAACTGATCCCAATGTTGCAGAAGCCAGTGAGGGTGGAAAGGGGCTGCTGGCAGTGCTGGAGCCTGCGGGAATGGCTCAGAAGGCCACGATGGGCACCCGTCGAACACACTGCTTTTCTAGCACTTACTGCTGCAATCCAGGAGCACATCAAGCCTTACTGTGCTAATGTGCCAAAAATTAACCGGGTGCAAAGCAGAGGCTACACTCAGCTTGTATGAGCAAGCGCAGCTGGGGGTTTGCAGAGCCACTGACCCCACTATGAGTGCAAGACTCACTTGTGGCTCTGCCCTGGCAGCGCAGCCTGCCTCAGCTGGGAGCCAAGCACCTTGCTGGGAGGGCACAGGAGGAGAAACTATTTTTAGCTGATGTGCAGGCCAGCTTAGTGCCAGCAGGGGTGACACTTCTTGCCCCCTCAGACAGGCTTGTGCTAAGGGTTTTGCAAAAATCAGCATTTAAAAGGCAAATCAGTTGCAGTAACTGTTGGGGAGGGAGGCGAAGGGTGTCAGGTATTGTTTAGCTCTCTGTCCTTTCTCAGAAGAATGTCATTGTCAGAAGAATGGGACAGAAGCCAGACAGAGCCACCTGGAGCTGTAATTCCCCAGCAAAGAAGACACGGGCTGCCTGACATGGGCTTCATGCCCCCTGCCGCTGTCCTGCTCTTCCCAGGCCAGAATGAATTATTTTTAAAAATACTGAGATATTTTGTGATGTGACTTAATCTCCCAACTCCTGCAGCTGAGGAGACAATGTCAGCCTCATGTGATGCAAGGGGGTTTAAAT
The DNA here is from genome assembly GCF_000699145.1 of Aptenodytes forsteri. Classification (NCBI taxonomy): domain Eukaryota; kingdom Metazoa; phylum Chordata; class Aves; order Sphenisciformes; family Spheniscidae; genus Aptenodytes; species Aptenodytes forsteri. The sequence continues at coordinate 7,953,115 of NW_008796222.1, read as the reverse complement.
TGCAGGTTTAATTAGATCCATTCCTTATTCTTTCTTGCCTCACATCATAGTTGTGTATCACCACTGACCCTCAGTCTTAACATCATTCTATCAGTGGATAAAGTGATCAGTACGGTTAAGTACACTGGTCCCCAGCAGACACATGCACACACATGCACAGGAACATGCACACCCACTGCCAGCTGCAGCTGTAGCCTCTTGGCCCATGGTTCCTCCAGGCTGCCCCTCAGGCTGCGATGGACCCTGGGAAATTGGCGTCCCTCAGCTGCAAGAGCTGCACGAACGCTATTGCTTTGGCATCTTTGCGTTACGGGCACGGCCCCTCGCCCTACCCTTTTCCCCTTATGGCCCAACTCCATGAGCATGCTTCCGTGGCAGGCTGGCCGCTCTTAGCTTGTGTCACAACCCGGCTGACCTACCAAGCTAAGCATATTTACACGACCAAATGAACAGTTCAAAAAGCCCAGCTGAACTGTTGACCAGAAAATGGATCAACAGGAATTAACTAAAGAAAACCAAAACCTGTTACATTTGAAGTCCTGTGGGGTTTTTTTGAACTAACTCTCACCATATCTAAGTGCTGAAACATTTTTTTGGATCGCCTGAAGCCTGCGGTACCGGGGAGCAAAGGCTCCAGCCTTTCTGGACTCCTGGAGGGGCTCCTCGTCCACCCGGGGTGGCTGCGCCCGCCGTCCCCGTCCATGCCTGACGTGGAACGCTTTCTCTCTTCCTTTTTTTGCAGATCACTCCTTTGTTTATTCACTTCCCCAGTTCACAAGCACCCTTGGTGTTGCTTCCCTTCACCTGATCCTGGAGAGGGGTTTTGCCAGGCTTTTTGCTAAAGGTAGTTACAGACGCTGACGAAGTTCGATCTGTTGCTGGGGGTTTGCTGAGGAGGGAGCCCTGATTTTGGCCTTTTGACTCTGGCCCGATCCCTTTTCAGTCATTTGGGCTGCTCTGTGAGACGTACGTTCGGGGCCTGCCACAGGAGGAAGGCAAGGATGCTCTCTTCACCGAACAAGGGATGCTGGAGGCTCCTCGGGACCCCCTCAGCCTCTCTGCTGGGTGCACGTACAGCATTACTGCCGGAAAGCAGGTGTCTCTGAGCCACCACCACAGAGACCTGAGGCTACCAGGCAGGCCTCAGCTCCTCTTTCAGATAGCTGTCTCCATATGCATGCATGGGAAATACCTCCTAAAGGAAGGTAGGTTATACCCATGCTATAAGGTACCAACAATATTAACCTCCACCAGCAGCACCTACATGCCAAGCGATGCTCTTGCTTTTCTCCAAAACCGGAGAGGTCTGCATTGCTCACTCCCCACAGGGCGGGGGTTGTTGAGCCCGTTGCCTCTCTGTGTGGGGAGAGGGGGAAAGCAGGGAGAAGCTGAGGTTTAGCACGCCCCAAACAGCAGGGATCTCACACGCCTGGCCAAACCCTGCGGCTCACCCCTCACACCAGAACCAGCTGTGACAGCCACCACACTTTTACTGTGTGGCCGCCCCTATGTGTGGCCTAAACCTCTCCCTGCCTGAGCCTAAGGAGCTGGTTTGTGCCCTGTGGAAAGTCCCCGGGGCAGCACTAGGTCCCCGTGCAGCCCCTGCGGGCACCTTCCCCGGCCCTCGGCAGCAAAAGGGCTCTGTCATCTAACTTTTCCCTCCTCAACTGGAAGTACGGTCCAAAAAAAAAGCAAGCAGGGAGAGAAGGCAATACCTGGTGAGGAGAAGGCCCCCGGTCCTGCCTGGAAGAGTCGCCCTCCCGGGAAGCGCGGGGAAGCAGAGCGGGAGAGGACGGAGCGCGTTGCCGGGGCAGTGGGGGGGCGGGCGCGGGGGGCTGCCGGCATCTCCCCTTCTCCGAGGCCGCTCCCCGAGTGCCTGGCTCGGCGTCCCTCTGCTAATGAAGGAGCTGTTTGTGCCTGGGCAAAGGCCGCCTCCAGCGCTGGCACCTCTCCCGGGAGAGCCTGGCAGCCGCGCGTTGGCGCTGCTGGAGCCGTGCCCTTCACCGCCTGCTGATAACTTTTTTCCTTGAAGATTTCCCCGGTGCACTCGAGGAGGCTCATGGGGCCCTGCTGTCCCGAGCAGAATATATTGTCTTTTTTCTTCTCTTACAAGCAATTGATTATGTTCTGAATGTTTCTGAAGCTGCCTTAAGATTGCCATAGTGCTCGAGCAATCATGCTAGCAGTCAGGATGGCAGCAACACGGGGTGTCCGTGGGCCTGGACATTTCACTCATCGCAGGCCAATGAAGGAACGAGTCCCTGCTAAACCGCAAATGCTTGACGAGCGCAGCCAGGCAGGACTGTCCGGACTAACCTTTTTCAGCAGAAAAACACAAGTTTATCAAAACCAAACCTGTCTGCAGGATGACTAGGATAAAATTGTATACCAGGGATTCTTGGCTCCAGGGTATTTGCCATTGGCAGGACATTTTGGCTAATATTTGACTGCTTGAGCATTCGTCCCTGAACAGGCTCAGCAGGACAGTGTTTGGAGACTGTTCCCCTCCAGTCCTGTTGAACAACATTTGCCATGGATCTTGCAAGCAGGTGCCTTTTCTTCGTAGCCATTTAAATACAGACCAGGCAGCCATCCAAAGGGCATCTGTACATACAGCTGGAGGCAGCTGTTCTCGCCTCCCAGTGTAGCCGTGTTCTTAAATGATAAAACTAAAGCCATTGTATATTAAATATATGTAATCACTGACCTTTTCAGATGCATAATTTTTAGGGTTTTTTTCCTTTAACAGTGAAAGGAACAAGGAATAATTCTGCCAAAATTATAGTATAGCTTGATTTTTCCGAGTGGTTTGAAAATAGGGTATTGAATAAGACAGGGAAGGAGGCAGAGGAATGGAGAAGGTTTGCTTGTTTAGAAATGAAATTGTTGATGGGCTTGGTGTATTGATTGTAAAATACACACTATTTTAAGTCATTGCAGGATATCTGCAATAGCTTTGGAGAGGAGCCTTTCAGATACGGAAATCTTAAAATATAAATAGAGGTCGCAGTGCCAGCTAAGATTAAAATTACCTGCTATTTCTCCTCCGGAGATTCTACTTCTCATTGCTTGTAACTTCACCAAATTTGAATGATTCAGATTGAAATTTTCTGTGTCGGATGTTTATGCAAGGCTGAATGTTTCAGGGAATTCCCAGTGTGTCTTTTCCTGAGAATGAGGCTCAGGAAATGCATGCTGGTTTGGGATACCAACTCTCACAGTAATGTCCTGGTTTCGGCAGGGATAGAGTTAATTTCCTTCCTAGTAGCTGGTACAGAGCTGTGTTTTGGATTTAGGGTGAGAACAATGTTGATAACACACCGATGTTTTAGTTGTTGCTAGGTAGTGCTTAC
>NW_008796222.1:7924265-7947670 GCF_000699145.1 Aptenodytes forsteri | reverse complement strand
ATTCCATACCATGTGACGTCATGCTCAGTATATAAAGCTGGGGGAAGAAGAAGGAAGGGGGGGACGTTCGGAGTGATGGCGTTTGTCTTCCCAAGTAACCGTTACGCGTGATGGAGCCCTGCTTTCCTGGAGATGGCTGAACACCTGCCTGCCGATGGGAAGTAGTGAACGAATTCCTTGTTTTGCTTTGCTTGTGTGCGCAGCTTTTGCTTTACCTATTAAACTGTCTTTATCTCAACCCACGAGTTTTTCTCACTTTTACCCTTCTGATTCTCTCCCCCATCCCACCGGGGGGGAGTGAGCAAGCGGCTGCGTGGTGCTCAGTTGCCGACTGAGATTAAACCACGACAAGTAATTTCATTGAAAAACTCTTAGTCTTCCATGGGCTAAAGTATTTTGGAAGGGTGAACACACTATGTTTTGCCATATTTTAGGATGAGGAAAGAACTTCGTTTGTCACCTCTTTCTATGTAATCTAAATGTGTGACTTCCCACCACAAATGCTTGTTTATCCATGCAGGCATCTATAAGGGGAAGAAATTTCAGCTCCTTAGTGCTGCCACTGTTTTTCTTACCTCTGCTCTTCCCTAAAATGAACAGCACAATATAGAGCCTCTTTGGTCTAACTCCCAGAGCCCTGATTAACTGAAGATCAGCCATTCTGTATTGAGGCCTTCAAGATATGAGAAGTTTTTTGCTGCAGATGTTGGTGCTCTCTCGCGAAAGATGGGAAAAAGCACAAGGACAGACAAGAAGCTCTGCATAACAGCCCAACTGCTGAAGACCCCCTGGATGTTTCTGTGTATACTATTCTGTGTATTGTGCAAAGTATGTCATTTTGAACTAATAAATAATTGGCTAAATAGTACTCCAAGTGCAACATTCACCTATTTGTATTTCGAAAACACTCCTGACAAACTCTGTGATAGTGGCTATTGTATCCTTTGACTGAATGCAAGTCATGATTTGGTCACTCAAGAAGAGAGCACCAGGCTTCTGGCATAAAACAAACACAGCCCTGATTGTACTTGGAGCTGCTTCTGAACAATGACCGGCAGTGGCATCCCAGCACACCACCAACCCAGCTCGAGCAGTGCTTAAGAAGTGTTTCCCTTTGCCTTAGCATTCCCTTTGCTTTGTGTACTCTCTTGAATAGAGCAGTAACGATGAGCAGAAATGACCTCTGTGAACACAGCAGTGCTGACCTGTTTCTGATCTTATGAATGGCATGAATCACTTCTCTGCCACTTCTTTAACCAGCTGAAAGATCAAGTCAAGCATCAATGTCCACGGCAAGTTACCATTTCAGCAAAGAGGTTAAGCTGCTCCTCATCTTGCTGCTTTCCCATGTTATTTACTTACTTTTGGGGGAATTCTCTCAATACGAGGAAGATACCAGCAGTACTGACATTCCTATTGAAAAGCTTTGTGAAAATATTTACTGAGAGATTGACAATTTATCCCCATTCCTATTGAAAAGCTTTGTGAAAATATTTACTGAGATTGGCCATTTATCCCTGGTTCTTTTGCTATGTTCCTGATCACCTCAGTCAAAACTGCTTTTCATTCTCATCACTGGCAGTGAGACTGTGGAGAGAATCTTCACAAGGATCACCCCTTGGTGCTGCTTTTTTCTTATTCCTGTACAAGTCAGTTCGTCTCCACATGGAATATTATGAGGCAACGTTAGTAACTAGATGCCTGTGAGCACGCCACGGCTGGATCCTACTCATCTGCAACGAACACCCGAGCAGTATCCAAGCCTGTGTGTTAGACAGGAATGCAGAGAGAAAAGAGTTGGTTTGTCAGTAAATGAGATATTCCCCATTACTTCTGATAATTCATAAACCTAGGATAGTAATTTCTTTGAAAGAGCTGGTTTTGTGTACAAACCTCTCTGCAAGCATTTTTCTATATCAGTCATATTAAAAAAAGGATACTTCCCCATTTGAGGTATATACTTTTTAGGCTTGATTTTTCTCAGCTTGATTGAACTCAGTGCTCTTGAAATCAGATTATCAGGGATGATTCAAATTTCTCAACTTTAGCAAACAAATATTTGAACCATTCACTATGGTTACTTTCAGGGAGGAACCTAAATCACCTGGCAAGGACATATAAAGCCATTAAACCACAAATGATTAAGCCAAATGATGGGTGTAACTTGATCAGAAAACATAAGATTAATACAATATGCATGGAAAATTGAGTAATTTGCACTAAATTTGAGATTTAAGGGGAGTGGAAAATAAATAGGTTGCTGAGAAGGGCTAAGAGGACAAATCACAAAGAATAGGGCTATAGATTACTGCAATTCTCATTTTCCTTGCGCTGTCTGCCCACTCCAATTCCTGCATGAGGAAGTTACAGTTAGTTTTCACATCCACTGAACACCAAGTAGTTACAAGTTATATTGTTTCGTCATTCCTATATTCTGCAGCTATTTTTGTCACTACTGAATTTGTCTGAGGGACTACTGCCCCAGCCAGCTTACACAAGTAAAGGCAAAAAAGAATCATATTCTTCCTGCAACTGAAATGCAAACCGTTACATTTTTAATGCACATCTTGTCATAGTCACCACCTAACACATTACCCAAACCTTGGTTTACACCTGCAAACACAAACAGGAAAAAGGCACGCAGGTGATACTTGCCAGCCTAAACCATGCAGAAGGTATCCCATGGGTTTCCTGGCAGGAGGGATCTCTGTGGGATGTCGAAGCACCAGCCCAGCTCCTACAAGGGAGCATGTACCAAATGGAGTGCTGGTGATTGTTAGGAGTTCATTAAATTACGTGAAGGTGTAAAGATTAAATAACATGTGTTTGACTTTATTCTTGCACATAATTGCAAATAATAAATACACATAAAAAATCCCATTAACATATATTGTACTAAACCCACATATCCTAGGCAAACAAACTCCTTGCCATGAGTACATACTTCCCCCATGTTACCAAAATGCACACTCCACCTGGTACAGAATCTTGTACAAAATTATTAGGTTACCAGTACTTAGATGTGCTCTAACCTTTCTTCATGAGAGATGTAACAATGCAGATAATGCTCAACTGCATTTACCAGAATTTTTCCTGATAAAATAAACTTGTTTTTTTGTCAACACTCTTCTTTTTTTCTTTTTTTCTTTTTTTTTAATCTTTGAGTTCAATTTCTCCGCTATCAATCTGTTGTGGGATTCAGACAAGCATCTTTAAGATATGTTTGTACAAGGCTATAGGATGAATCCAGACCCTCCGTTTTGCAGCCACAAATGCCTTTCTGGCATCATGCCTCCATGGCGCAAGCGACCTCGCATTTTGTAAGGCACTCGCAGGCCTTGCATGTTGCTGAGCCCAATGCTACAGAGGCTTCCTAGGTGACTGCATGTAAGGAATTGGTAAAAATAAGCTGTGAAAGATACAGGAGAATGTCAGATTCCTCCATCCCAGAGCTGGGATGTCAGACCATCTTCTGTTTCCACAGAGCTGTTCCACAAAACCCCTCAGCCTTCAGGCAGGATTCACTCCCTTGTTGAGACATTCAGGGTACCACCCAAAGCATTTGACACAGAGCACACGTAGTTTAGATAGCTTTTTTTTCTACATAGATGTTTAAACTATGGAAATTTGCACAAAGAAATTGAAGTGAGTTATTAAAGTAGAAAATACATCTGTTTTAAAATACAGATTCAAAATATCAAATGCATTTACTTACTATTTTTTCTCAGTTATCATTAAACTAATAATAATTGCTCTCATTCCCATATTTAACCCAGAAAGTATATCCTTAACAAACTGCAAGACTGTCTAATAAAATATGATATCAAATCTAGGACAAAAACATTTGTCATTGTGCAATAGTGACCAGCAATTAAGACAGATAAGAATTCTAATCCAGTATCTCATAAACCCATTATGTAACTCCAGAGACATTGATCAGCACAATAAATTTGCACTAAGATAGAGATGACAAATATGAACATAAAAGAACTTAAGGACTCAGATAAGAAACTATGAAAAGGAATTCTTTTTATGAGCAATGAGAGGAAAATATGCCCCACAGGAACAGAAGCATTTGTTCTCAAACTCAGTGCTCTCTTGCGAAAAGATTTAGATAATCTATGAATACTTAAGAGAAAGAAATCAACTCACCCTGTCTATGCTACGTTTATAACGTATGACTAGTGTTAAACATATTTTTGTCCATATGGGGAAAACAAGCAAACAAAAATGCTAGAGACATATAGACACGTGCTATTTCCTTTTTTACAGTAATATGCTTCCTCAGGTTAAAGAATAGGATACCCCAAGGCATCCTCTAAGCTATTCATGCTTAAAAACACAAAAGGTGTACCTGTAGATCAATAAACTTCTTATTTCCAGGGAAAAAAGTAACATCATTAGTTCAGGGAAATTCAGGTCTCATTTGAGTCAAAGACCAAATACCAAATACTGACTTCAGTGACAGGAAGAACTGGCTTTTGGGATTAAAAGCCATCAAACTACGTTGTGTTTTAGAATTATCATTAAGTTTTAGCCTGTAAGGACTGCTCAGTATCATTGCGCATTTAAGTTTTTGCTTTTTTCTTTTTTTTTGCTTTACCTTATGTATACCAATTACAGATGACCAGGTCCTGAATCCCTCAAGTCAAAGGAACACAGAACATGCATTGACTGTTCTTAGCAGGGTAACCCCCAGATCAGTTATTCGGCAGGTAAGGAAGTAGAAGAATTAATTTTAATTGTTCTTTAGTACCTTGTTAGAAATAGACTCTACTGGCCCCAGCACTCGAGACTAAGGAGTTTAAGATAGGACCTTGCACTAAGAAAAGAGGGAGTATCAGTGTGGAAGAACCCCAAAATAATGCAATTAATTGGAGTTCTGGGGAGGTGGTGGTGGTTGCAATGTCAAGACAGTAGCGGTTTAATTGCTTGTTAGGTCTATTGCATGATGTTTTCTTTTTTAGCATGGTTAAACCCCTGTTTAAGGCAACAGATCTTGCAGATAAGAACTCTTGCAGGAGAGTTGTTCTGCTCTGGGAAGTGGAGGAGGATCTGAAAGCAGTGGAAGAATACCAGGTCTGCTCTTCAGCAAAATAAAAAGCCACAGCATGTGAGTAATCCTATCTTCAGTCATCGAAGTATGTATTCAAGTCGTTCTCTGAATAATGATGGGATTACTCACGTGGGTAAGGTTAAGCACATGCTTTTGCTGAACTAATATATCTGGACAGAAGCCATAGTATTCTATGCAGTTCTCTTCGGAGGTTTTCTCTGCAAATATTGGAACACCCACAGAACTGAAGGGAGCATCAAGATTCCCTTCTGCTTTCCATGTAATTATCACACAGAAACTCCCTGAACTTAAACTTACTGATTTTTGCTTAGCTTTGAAATGTTAGTCCTCATATAGGATATGATGTCCTAATACCAGGACCAAAATGCTTCTTGACACTCTAGGACAGTGCAGTGAAGAAAAAAATCTTTTATAAGGGGATATAAACCATTATTCTGGTTTCAGAAGTCATTGAAACTAATATGGCTGCGCAGATATATTTGAAAAATGTGACCATTAAACTCTGCAGTATATAGAATATTTATCTACAGTAATATAGATGTCTCATTTTGGGGTACATGGCAAAGAAGTAAACAAGGGAAAACTTGTTCTGATGAGCTCGTACCAGCTAGCATGAGAGTAGGTGCCTAAGATGAGAATAACTCTGATTTCAAACCAGGGATGACAGGGTTCACGCAGCCCAGGCAAGAGAGGGCTGTCTGAACCTCGACACAGAGAAGCTTTGTGTGTCGCTCCCCTCAAACGAAGGGTGGCCGAGAGAAGAGGATACAGATCCTCAGGCAAGGAAGCAACCCCCAGGTCTGGAGGTAAACTGAAAAAGGGGAGGTGGGACAGAAAGCCATAAAAATAGCAGCCAGAATGATGCATTCCTATCTATCAGTTTTCTGTGGTCCACAGTCATAAGGCACAATCACTGCACCAGCAAGTAAGTGTTGATGTACACATGAGGTGTGACAACAGTGGGACATTTACAGACACTTCGACTAAAACTACGAGAGTAACTGGTCACTCTTCTATTGATCAGTGTCCTCCAGCTACCATTTTTTTAATTATATTTTTCTAACTGATTTTGTTTGGTATAAGGAAAAAATGAGCTACAGACAGCTGGTCTATGAGAAAAACGGTGTGTAGATACCATGTCTACTAAACGTTCATTAATAACGAAGTCCACCTCTGTGCAGAGAGCCTGAGTAAGACCCATTTGCCACTTATTCTGCTCCACTGAAGACTGAGAAGACCTTGATGGAGGCATTTGTCAAAGTTGCTGGTGTAGCTCTTGAAAGTTATGAATAACCTGATGCTAGATCTGAGCTGAAATAAGTGAGAAGGGGAGCACTGAAATAACAGTCTGGAATGAATATGACTTTCGAAGGCATCAGGCATTTTAGTTTTACCTAAACTAAAAAGAACGTCCTAAGACTGCAGTAAATCCAGTGAACTTTTTTTCTAAACCACTAATAAAAATACATTTGCCATTCAACAGAATGAATAGTATACAAACTATTTGCACGTTTTGCAAACTTAGTAGTATTTTTTCAGTCAGAAGCTGTTCCAGAGACTATTTTCCTTTGTTAGCAATGGCACCTTTTCCAGTAGAAAATTTGAAAAAAAAAGAATAAATTAGTTAGAATTTGAAATTATTGATGCAATGTTAAGGCTTCTCTCTTGAATTATAACTGTTTGAGTTTACCATGTTTTGAAGTCTCAGGCCCGTAAGCGTCAGCTGCAACAGGACGAGAGCGGACAGGGCACTTTGTGGTGGGTTTACAAATCTAACTGCAGAAAATGTGAAGCAAAGAATTGGCATATTTTTTACACATGTGTAATCAGGTAGGTTCCAACATTTACAGTAATCATTCCAACTGGTCACAGAAAGTCAGACAGGTTTTCTAAAGCCTGTGTAAGTTTGACAAGGGATCTAGAACTCCTATAAAATTTTCTGCAGTACCTCAGTCATGTAGAAAAGGTTTTATATACTTGCTCTGTTGAAAAGGCAAGACTGGATACAAATTAAAAGGCACAGATATTATAGAACAGTCACATTTCTCGAATAAAAATATCTTATAAATTAAGATAATGATTAAAATTGGGAACAGCCATTTTGCTGTTGCTTTATTTCTCAGTGCTGACTGTTTCTTGACAAAACATCTCTATCTTTTCTAATGCTGCACCACTGTGTGCCGGAGGAGTCTTTCCTGAACAGCTTTTCTTGTTTCTTCCCATTTCTGTAGCTTCCGCCAAAGTATTAGTCAATGGTTTTCCCAGTGTTTCTGGAAGCATTATTGTTAATATTCCACTCAGAAGAGCCATGATTCCAACAAGCAACTAGAAGAAATAAACAGTAGCTGTAAAGGTAGAAACGTCCTTCAAGTTATGCAACTCTGATCTTGCTTGAGAGTACATTTAAAATAAAGCACAAGGAACGGTAATGTAAAGCAAGTCTTAAATATTGACTGTATAAAAGATCTGCCTTTTTTTTTTTGCATAAATGAAAGATCATGCAGCAGAATTAATGAAGAGCAAGTGAAGTGTTTTGTTCCACAAGGGATCAATACAGTGCAAGCAGGAATAATTCTGTTGGAGAAAACAATACACATCTCTTCATTTGGTATTGCTACTATCAGGTATGTATTTAAGAACTGATTCTAGGATCGCATACATTTATTTTTACATGCATGTTCATAGAGCTACAATTACCCTGCCACCTGTAATCTCAATTTGCACTCTAGCTCCTGAACCTATTCCCCCTGTACCTGTGTGCCTGTTCCTCCTGCACACAGTCAGATCAGAATTTCTCAGTATGGATCGCCGGCCTGGAGCCACAGAAGCGCACATCCCTGCTCAGGAGAGCGCTTCAGCAGATAATGAGCTGCATAAACAGGAATACTTTGCTCAACCGCAGTTTCAAAGATCTGTTAGGGGTGCAGGCATCTACTGACATTTGCACTGGGATCACATCTTGGATTTCTCCATGGTGTACACAGTTCCGTAACGACAGCTTACTTCAGCACGAGTGGTGCAAGGATCAGGATCATGCGGGGTGGATGCAGAAGCACTCACATGCTCCAGGAGTATCTTTTCTTTCCCTTCATTTCTGTGCCTTGTTCAGTAAGAACAATTCACACTTTCCTCCTCTGAAGTACAGAACAGCATTAAAACCCTGACATTCTTCCAACATCAGGTTATAGATGACCCAAATCTCTCTTGATAGAAATGCTTCCACAGCGTACATCATGCCTGGCCTCAGTGTTTTTCCATTTTATGACTGTGCACTTTGATACTGTATTATCCTTATCTTGCCCTATGCTGATTCTCAGGTCTGTCCTGTTTGTTTAATACTTTCTTTCCAAGTGTGAGAGAGAGCATTTGGAATGACTGTGCCTATGTCTCTCACACAGAGCTTGAGACAAGAACTGGCCAGCTACCATCTGCAGCTAAGCCAGACTTTCTCCTTAAGTCAGAAAGGTGCTTTAAAATTGGAATTCTCCATTGTAACCTTGAACAGAGCTATTTTCATGCAAATGCACCGTGCTGCTTTTCCTTCCCCCCTCCTCCAAAAGAAGAGGACAGCTTATCTCAAGCATTCTTCTGAGAAGCAGAATTCACACTGTTGCATACACTCCTCTTTTTGCACTTGCATTAAATATAGAGGCTGACAAAATAAAAAATTAAGCAAAATACTGTTGAATACTATAAAATACAGTGAAAATAAAATAGTCATGCTCTTACCATGAGAAATTAAAAAAAATCCTAGCAGTAACGTGACCAGAGGAAATGGCACCGAGTGACAAACAAACTGAGGGAAATCTTTGCAGAGAGAGATATATATATGTGGCATGGGTGATATTTAAAAATATATTCCAAAATATTAAAGTCTCACCTCTGAGTGTCAAAACCCTTCTCCACTATCAAAATATGATTTTCTGCCATGGTAAGACAGGATGAATTGACACATGGCAGCTATTCCACGGTAACCTCTCTTGTGCACATTCTTTAGGCTCTCATAAGTTTATATTTGAGGATATTGAGGGTTGTTAAGGATATTGAAGGTTATGGATACCCGTACATTTGGAGTTTATGAGAGCAGGGTCACTACTGATGCCCAACAGAACAAGGTTAAAGCAACACTGTGTGCTTTGAGTATGTGTGTCGTCTTTGTTTCGGTTAGTCATTTAGACACTTTGCATTCTTCTCATGTTTTCCTTCCTCATGAACCTACCTCTTATTCCCCTGCAAACTCTCACTATTCTGTAAGTGAACACACCACCATCTTTCCTGCCTTTTCATCTCAGCTCTCTTAACTCTATTCCATCACGTTAGTTTTTCTTTTTTCAATGTGAAAGCTGCTGCATGCCGACTAATTCAGTGTGTCTCCCTTCTCCCTGACCCTACAAAGCATTTTCCAATATTTCCTATGAAAGACAGAATATGAAACAATTAAGATACAGCATATTAACGAAAGGACTTCTCAAATGTCATCTGCCTTTTCAGGGGCAGTAACCACACTTGTCAATGAAGTTACTCACATTTAGTCAAAGCAAGTCTTTTGCAGTCTTATCTTATCTTGGACTACTTCATGAGGCACCTGACATAATTTAGCTCTTTGCTTGCTCATAACAAATGTGTACATTTTGTATGTATGTACTATTTTACATACAGAATTCAACATCAGAAAATGTTCTTCTGATATAGTCAATGAGTTAAATGCTTATGGATTAAAGTGTACTATTGTACAAAGTATTTAAGTATGTTTAAGCTCCACTGAAGTTAATTTGACAGGAGTACCTGCTTAAATTCATTGCTTTTTCAGGGTCTTCATTTCAAATCTGACTTTCTGCTTAGTCAAACTCTTGAAGTATTCCCAACACTTCAGTACAGGCAGCAGCTTCTAACAGCTACCATAACTAACTTCAAAAAAAGATTTACCACCATTTTTCATATGTCTTCCTCCCTACCTGGAGCAACAATTTTAATTTCACCGTTGTCTAAGACCAGGACTTAATATATTTAGTCTAGAACAAAAGATAATTTGAATTAAATATCCCTACAAAATAATACTTTTACTTCTGAGAACAAATGATTATTCTAGTCTGCTCTTTATATTTATATCTACATCTGATGGCTCTGAGCCAATCTAAAATGTGATCTTATTTACAAATTCCTACTTCAACAAAAAAAGATTAAATCTTGTCCTGAAAATCCACTAGTATTAGACACAGGATTTGCATTCATTTACCTTTACTGACCTCAGTGGAGTTTTTTTTTAAATTTATAATTTATGGTTTATCTGAGAGAAAAATCAAGTCTGTTAAAGGACTACCGTAACGTAATTCTTAACAGCTGAGAAATTACACATGGAGCAGTTGCCTTACTGTAAATTTTCTAGAAAGTTGTCACATGAGAAACATACTTGGCAAGTTATTCAAGATTTATAGTCATTCAAATGAGATGCTTGCATTACTCACAGGTGGCATAACTGTATGGGAGGCAGACTGTCAAACAAATAGCAACAGTAACTGCTTGACAATGTGTGGTGTATACAATAGATCAACATGATGTATATCAGTTTACTTACAAATGTAATCCATTTCATTTCCATTCCAAAACACTTACGTTACCTGAGACTTGGCACGCTATGCTCCAACTCAGGACAAGCCTATTTAATAAACTGATGAATGTTTTATAATAGGAGCTAGTAATGAAAACATATTCACTGTGAACTACTACACAAGTCTACAAATACTCTGGATACTTTTTGTACACTGAGAGTTGTTCACAGCTGAAATAATTCCTCTGTTTATACCGCCATTTGCACTGCTCTCCAGCATGTTTGAGCATTCCCCATCTGTGGTTTAACTAACTGCAGCACTTCTGCACAGATAAAGCTTATCTCAGCCAGTAAAAGCAGAACACTGACAAGAGAAAAAAAATGTTCTCCCATGACCACTCTGTTGTGCAAATGTTTCTTCGTCTTTTCTGCTATGATATCTTGGTTTGTATGGGGCCATTATTAAGAAAGAAAACATTTTTTAGGAGCTTGAGGGAATAAATTAATTTGTGGTCTGCTTCATCCTCTTAACTTTCATCCAAAACAACTGAAAGTAATTAATTTAAATAATGAAACAAGTTCCCAAGAATTCTCTGAAACCAAACTCTAGCATCTATAACTGAAGATTTTATAGTTGCAAAATCAAAAGGACACAATGCCACTTTTTCAGGAAATTCCAATGTGGTAGACAAAATTAGAGTAAGAATCTAGGTCAAAGACACATCCCATTACATTTTCACCTTCTGACATGTGTAATCTTCCTATAACATTTGTGTGCTAGTCACAGTGAATTCTAAGGGTTTTTGAAAGAATTAAAACTCTTTTTAAATCATTAATAAACTCTTCTCTACTTAAAGCTTTAACATAAACTTTGGTTTACATATATGTATATATGTCTGGTTTTACATATATGGGCATAAACTATCCTTCAGGAGTAAAAAAGGGATTGAATAGCTGTAGGATTTCTAAGCAGCAAATGCCTCATAACATAAATGTAATGAAGAAATGCGATTCATTTGGAAGCAGTAAATACACAAAATATTTTGTCCAAAATGGATTTGAAGCTACGTAATGCAGACAAAATGCCCAAAGTCCACGAAGGAATGGTTTCACCTCTGTTTTCTTGGGGCAACTGGAGGTAGAAGACAAAACCTAATGGTAGCTTGACCTGGAGTCACCTACAGGTAGGATGTGCTTAATGAATCCAAGGTTCTGTTGCTTGTCAAAGTCACCATGAACCTCATCAATATACCATTTGCTTCTCTTTTTCTATCATCTCATGAATTGTTTTGTTTAGTTCTTGTAAATGAAAAATGTGAAAAAGGAGCTTTGGGATAGCTGTGAAGATGAAGTATAGTAAGCATAAGACATTCTTGATCTTTTGGAAGGCTATTCCAAAGATGCAATGTCCCAGGGAAGCCATGGAAAAGATTAAGGAATAATATTAAGAAAAAACAGCCACCCGTGGTGAATTCCAAGAATGGAAGAACTATGCCTTTGAAAAAAGGTAAGAGTAAATCATAAGCATGGTCAAAAACTGCTAGGCCTGCAGAGTAAAGAAGTATGGATTAAGCACTTCCTAAAATGGTACATGGTAGATAAAGTATATTTTTATGAAAAATATTTTTATCAATTTTATACTAGGATTCAGTGCATAAGTATGTTTATATCTTCCATTGTAAAAACTTTTCAGAAGATTTCAGTGACTCAAAGTCTTCCTTTTGCTTTAGCTGCATATTTTTAACAATATGAAGTTACTTTGAGACGTAAAATTTATACGAAGAATGGTTCATTCAATTTCCTTTTCAAAATATAAGTTCAGCTTTTGGTTCCTGAGAAAACAAGTGACACATACGCCTTTTCAAAACCAGAAACATTCACCACTGAAATAAATACTTACAAGTGGCATGAAAATCCAAACACTTCTCAGATATACACAGAAAGGAGCAACCACGCTTCCTGCACGGCACATCATGCTTCCACTCCCAACAGCAAGAGATCTACACATAAAACAAAGACTTTGATAAGAATTCTGGCAGATAAAGCAAAGAATTAGAAATGCACAGACACTCAAAACATCAGTAGGATGATAGGTGTCTTTATGCACTGGTACCAGGAAGCTATTGCTACACCAGTGTAAATTTATATTGTCATGACATTCAGCTGCTTCCATAATTAAGATTAAAAATACAACAATCATTCAGCAGAGACCACAGGATGAACAACCAGGACTTTTAAGAAAGGCATAAATAATGTTTAAGAAAGTATTGAGTATTCTTCTAGTTCCTCAATGAAACAAAAGAATGCATGTGGAAATGAAAAATAAATTTAAAAATATTATACAGTATATACCAGACAACTCTGAAGCAGCGGAGGAACTCATCCCATCCCAAGTCTTCTGGACCACCACCACTAATGTCAAGAGCTGCTGGAACTGGCCCAGGAGCATAACAAAGAAAAGGAAATAACAGCAAAATAATGAAAAATATATGACTGGTGAAAGTTCTTACCTTACAATTGTTGGGTACAGTTCTGCTGTGTAGAGATATATAAGGCCAAATGCCACACCTATCGAAAATTTTCCAGCCATATTTGCTAAGACAATTAATATATTGAAATCCTATTGAAAGAGAGCACAAATAAATAAACCACAAGAAAATAACACTGTTCCAAATTTAATTTAAATCCTTCAAAAGTTGTGACCCTCTTTAAACATGAAGCAATACTTATTGCTTGCTTTTTTAAAATTGGTCTCAATACGTAACTAGTGTCCATATAACTTTTTACCGGTCCTGGTTCACTGAAGCCCTGGGAACATTTTACATGTGACTCCAGCAACGAAACTGTGAAACCTGTACTGAAAATACAGAAATCTATCTTAGACTGGCAGCCACACTTTAAAAACAGCCTTTAATCAACCATATGATTTAGAAAGAGCAGCTGCATCTACAGGCTTAAGAGCCTTTAAAATCAATTTCTACTATAGGAACACTTTCAACGGTATGTAACTAACCTGAGGTATGAACATAATTAAAACACAGATCAGTGCACTTAAAATAAGGAACGGAATGAGTGTGTTTCTCCTTCCCAGTTTGTCCATCCCAATGCAAGCAATGACATAGCAAGGCAACTCCACAGCACCTGTCAGTATGAAATTATTTCGTTTTAAGTCATGATTACACATATTCATGTTATAACTCTAACTTCCTCTTTATGGGGATTCATTTAATCTAGGGGGTAATAAATAAGTGAAATCTAGAGATAATCAGTGTGTTGAGCTAGTTCATTTGGTAACAGAAATGGCAACAGAAGGCAGAAGGCATGGCCTAAAATATGGTAGTGGGGGATGGAGAAGGACAAGGGAAACAGGTTTCACAGCACAGAGCAGCTCCAGTTCGCTTTGGGGTGGAAAATTACAGAAGACAGCAAGGCCACGGTCCTGCTTTTATGACACTGGCACTTCTGACTGAAAGCTCTCCATTTGCTGCTCTTTTGCTTCAGGTATTTTCACATCAACAGCTTAACTGTGCCCACGAGGAACATTGCTGGTGTCACACCGACACACCTCTCAGGATTTGCCAGCTTCCACCTGGACACAGAACCGAAGCCACAGGCACCTCCCCCAGCTTCAGCCCTAAATCACCCCAATGTAAAAGGTCTCTCCAGGTCCGGTTTTCTGAGTTAGCTCCACAAATACAGAGAGTACGGTTCCAGCTTTCTCTCTTCTCCATTAAAAAGAGGGCAGCTGCTTACAATGTCCCACTCTTACTCAGACCGTCTCTTCCTAATGCCTCTTTCCAGAGAAAAGCTTCTGCAGCTCTAAAGGAACTGGCATTTGGCTAGGACTGTTCACAAACCCCGTGTAAACATGATTTGCCCCTAGAAAAATTATATTGAGCCGAAGCCAGTTCAGACATGTTTTAAACCAACTTGCTCATGAAGAATGCTACTATGTCCAATGTAAAATCAAGGAAGAACATAAGATACAGCCCTGAACAAATATGCTGCATTCCTTTACTGAGCACATATAGTATGTCAATACACTTATAATATCAGGAAACAATCTTTTGGGCCTGTGTTGGTAAAGCAGGTTGCAATTATTCAGTGTATGTTAGTCTGCTAAAATATTTTTGAAGGAGGTGGATACAGTGATTTATGCACTGTACTCCACCGTAATGTTTTCGTTTCTGTGCAATACTAGCAACTACTCTTCAACGTGTCAGTCAACCAATACGCTATAATATGTGACAACAAAAACTGAATTCATCAGTGTCCCAGTCCTTCTGTGTGCTTATGTACATGAACAGTCACATTCACTTTACTGAGAGCACTCAGTTGCATAAAGCAAAGCGCATGATTTAATTCTTTGCTGGCTCAGAGCTACGTGCCTGATCTAGAGTCTTCTACAGTCAATGGAATATTTCCATGATCTTAAACTTTGGATCAGGCCTTGAATGCACTGAGCTGCCTTTATAAACAACTGACAGACCAGAGGAAGATTACAGTCAGACTGACAAAATTAAAAGAATACTACAACTAAATTAAAAATATACTTTTGAGAAAACTAAAATTACTCTTGCTTCTGAGAATTATGGCTCTATTTTCTACACAGACAGACTCAATATATCATGACTGTAAGTGATTAAAGGAATAATTTTTTCCTCTCGTTTTCCTAGTTTGTGCCTTTAACAGAGCCATGTGAATTTTGTGTTGCTGGTCTGCTTCCCTTGGTGTTTGTGTGGATCTGCTATATGCTTGCAGGGCAAAGAGGAGACAAGCGGAATATGGTTTTACAATCACAAAGACAGATGGAGAAGAATTTTGTACACCAACAAATTTTAAATTCTCTTTTTTTTTTCAGAAACAGTGAGATTTCGAGTGAATGATACTCCTCCTGTGTTAGTCAACTTTATGAAGAGTTATCAAGAAACTTTTTGAACAAGGTTCATAATTGAATGAACAAAGTTAAAAAACTGGCCGTCAAATCTATTGACATTTCTAAATGTTACGTTCTAGTTCTGTCATAAGCAGAATAAGGTACAAAAATATTTACCTATGAGAAAGAGATTTAAATATTCATTGCCTCCTAGACTGACAGAACTGAGGGAGAAGACGTAGTACCCCAAGCTCCCAGTGAACCAGATCAGCCAGACTGTGATGGTCCTTCTTGCAATGTGCCAGTTACAAAACAGGTCTAAGATGTTGTGCTTCTTCGTTGAGGACGTGTCATTGTCACCCGTTCTGCCACTGACTAGATCATCTTGTTGGACTGAGCACAGTTCAGAAACTTTGCAGGGAGTGCTTACTTTATTCCATCTTGCCATTATATTAATTACTTTTTGTGCATCTTCGTATCTTTCCTCTGACAGGAGCCAAAAAGGTGTTTCTGGGAGCATCCAGCAGCACAGGACAAAGGGAAGAGTCGCTATGGAGAGAAATATCTGATAGACCCACCAGGTCCGAACCAAAAATCCCACGAGTGCCACAACCATAATTCCCATAGCAAAAAAAGCATGGACATGCATAGAAGCCCAGGTTCGTGCTTTAATGCCAACAAATTCAGTCACATAAACAAAAGCCACAACCAGGTAGCCACTTGAAACCTGAAGGGTGGGAGAGAGGAAAAAAAAAAAAGAGTGAGGTTTCTACCTACTCTCCTTGTGCAACAGCAGTAAAAACAAACAGCTAACAGTGTTCCACATTTGTGTATGCTTAATTGCCACTGCACTGGCATGTCCCACACTGACAGAAAAAAAAGCAACCCTGAAAACAAATCAGCCGGAGAAAAAGTTCACTCAAACCTTCAGACTGCCTGGACACTGTATTTAAAAATGTGAAGTGATTTTGGATGCTTCTCTGTAGTGGGGGAGAGCCAGCGAGAGACACCTGAAAAAGAGCCTAATTTGCTGATGTCACTAAGCCCTTCACCTCCAAAAATCAGGTCCCTTAATGACATCGCAAACTGGACGCTCGGGAAAATGAGGTCCCCTGAAGTAATTGCCACTTCTGAAAATCTTGACCTTGGCTTTTAAGTAGACTACTAATAATCTGTATGTCAGGGAACTGCAAATTTACTGAGAATTACCTTCCACACCCTTGTAAATTATCTCAGTAAATCAAATTTTTACAATGTTGGAAGAGAATCTTATATATATGGTTATAGGTTCTCATACGTTATCTAGCAAATGCAATTACTAGCATGTTCTGCATTATAGTATTTCTTCATTGAATATATATATTATTGAATATATATATTTCAATTTCTCTAGCAACAGTCAAACTCTTGGTATCTCAAAACATTTCAAAACACAGCTAGAAAATCTAGACTAGAAAATATTCCAGTATATTGTTTTGATTAATCAATTTTCTGGTTAAAAATATTCCAGTTAATATTCTCTGATTCTGAACCCACTGAACCTGATAGGATGGCTGTGCTGATCTCAGTGGCACGGGGCTAGAGCTTTAGACCTCCATCTTGCAAATCAGTCCCAGTGGGCAGTTAGAACCTACAGCATTGGTCTGGTCAGAGCTTTTTGCTTTCCTAAACTACCACAGGCCCTAGCATCAACAGCCAAGGGAGTCAGTAGAGGGACTCCTGTTCATCTCACTGTTCAAGGCTGAAATGCCCATGCAGTTTTTCCTGCTAGGAAATCCTTCTGAGCTCTAATCAGGCAAAGGGAACTCCAGATGCAAGGCTCTGTCTTGACTAATGCACTGTCAGAAGGAATAAAATAAATTATGTGATTATTTTCAAATTTCTAACCTACTTTAAATAAGTTACATAATTTTTCTTGTGATAGCATTCCAATTTCTTTATGCATTATATAGTGAAAGACTACAAATATTATACTTTTGGATGTTAAATAGTAATTTAAAATTGGTTACTATGTACAAATATTGAATATATGTCAGATATTGGATATATATCATACATATATATAAAAGTATGTGTATAGATACGCATAAAGACATATACTGGAATACCCTTAAGTACAGTATAAACATCTAGGTGTTAAACATGTCTACCTATGTATTTAGTATTCTACATGTAGCTTAAAAGACCAAAGAGATGCATGGAAGAGAAAATGTGCATCTCTCCTCCATCACTGAAAATGGTAGAGGAAAATCATACTTATTATAGATTTGTTATTTTAAGAAAAATATACTCCATTTCTAACAATAAGGAGAAATGCAATGGCAGCTGCAATGCAGAATCCAGAGTTTGCTGCTCACACTTGGTATTTAATTACCAGTCCAGCAGAGGTTGGGATGGAGGAAGTACCAAACACTGCTTCATACAGATGCTTTCTATTAATTCAAAGAGGAAAAGTGCTGTGGTCCAAGAACATTCAGACTCTCCCTGCTCTGCTGAAATAAGTGCAACAGAGGGGGCTTTAGATTAATGAAGTAGGGGAGGAAATAATAACAAAAGGGAGGTTTTCCTGAGAAGGGGTAGGAAATGACACATAAAAAGAGCCAGGGTGAACATCCTTTCTTACCATAGCAAGGAGAAAGCGCACAATCACGAAACTGTAGTAGTCAAATGTGAAGGCCACTGCAACGCCAAATACAAACTGACCAGCACTTGTGAACCATATAACACGTTGTCTCCCCAGCCTGCAAATCACAGCAGTAATAAAGTTATGAATAACCACAAACATTCTATTAAAACACACCTGCAACTCCAGAGAGCCTATCTGGAAGTGAGTCTGAAAATACTGTCCTTAATACTTTCACTCACAACAGAAACTCTGATTTAGTTACCCGTATTAATTTTTCAGTAATTCCAACTTCCAAGACAAAAGAAGCTCCTATGGACAAAACTTCCATTCCACAATTCTTGGCTGGAAGCAACGTGCAGAAGTGGGCATTACATATGCTCACCTCCAGTTTCAAGTTTAACTTCTACATAACTAATCTGCAAATTTACTCTGTCTTATTTATGAGGACAGTAGGTAAGACTCGCTTTTTCAGATATTTTATATTGAGTAACGTCTAGTTAATAATTTCTAACAAAAGTTAGCTGTGATAACACATGCCATCTCTTGCCAAAGTAACAACCAATTTGGACAGGAATGAAAGGCTTCTGTAAGATATCTTTGTCCAGTTATTTAAAGTTGAATTCTCTAATAAATGACAATTACATAGTTCCCCTGAATTTTCTGATTGCATCACAGCACACATGTGTGCATACACAAACACAGAAATCCAGGAAGCTAGAATACTAACAGCAAAAAAAAATCATGTCAAATACTAGCTTCCCATCAACAACATAGTATTTACCAGTGTAAAAGAAGGGCATTAAGTAAAAAGGAACTTCTATTTGTTTATCTTCTTCCCATATCTCAGGGAGAAAATATACCAAGTAGAGCCAGTTGTGCCTAAACAAGTGAGCACATGCTATCAATAAGAAGCTCATCTGAGGAGAAAACCTAGAAAACTGCAGTAGATATACAAGACTCTAGTGAGGATTCATTATATTCTATCTACAAATGTTCTGTAATACAAAATGCGCGGAATCCTTTTTCTTCCCTGATAATATTCTCTTGGACTCTTATTATCTACTCCAATGCGAACAGCTTTTCACAGACGTGGATATTACATTTAGACAGAGAGTTTGAGGACTTTCAGGGGTGTGGGCTCGTTTGTCGGTTTTTCTCCATAAGTATTTGGTACTACATTAAAACAACTCCTATTTTTCTCCAGCTGTCACCTGGAGTCATGCACATTTGATCTCTGATCCCTGCCAGAAGAGATCCCAGTGAGTCCTAGCTGTCCGAGCTCTTCTGTTGGGAAATCTGTTAATTGGGAATGGGAGGAACTCACAAACTTATTTCCCACCAGCCAGGACATGTCAGAAAATAATAACTTTCAGCTGTAAAATCTACAGTTGTAAATCCGCAACTCAGAATGTGCGTATTATCTTAAGTGGCTGTCCATGGCTCGAATTAATGGAAATGAGAACAATATGATCATAACCTTTAAATCATGTCTGAGTATTAATTAATAAAGCTATGAATGATTTAAAGGGATGCAGAACAAATGTTGGCATTATACTCTGGTTTTGTATTAAACACGGTTTTACAGAGCCTTGGATCGGGAGGCAGGATTGATTCCATGTGTTCTAAAAGCCAAATTAAAAAAAGATCATCTTCACTTTTGCATTCCCATGTTGTAACTGTCACACCGTAGCGTTGTGCTAATGAAGGAAAATCAGAAAACAACACGCCTGGTCTCCTTTTTCTGCTTATACTCTTAGCTGTGGGATAAAATGTCACCCTCCACCTAACAGAGCTGTTAGTCAACAAGCTCCTTTATAGAAAGAGATAAATAACACTAAACCAGCCTTCAAAGCAAAACACAGGTACATAAACTGCCTGAGGCAAAACCAAGTACAACGTAGCTTAGGCGTTTGATTCGCATATGGATAGAGGGGCACGGCTGGGCGTTCTTCTGAGGTAGGAATACGTGTGTTTGTGTTGAGAAAGAGAAGCAGGAGGATACAGATGTACATCCTGGATCTCACTATTGCTTCTGAGTCCAGCTCTGATGCTGGATCTCAGTGCATGATCTGAGAAAACATCCAGGGAGAAAGTGTCGGCTGAAGCTACAATTTTCAGAGGATGGCACTTTACCTGTCAGCAATGTCACCAAAAATCACTGCTCCAATCAAGACTCCAAGCATGAATGTAGGCTGGATTAATTTTGCAAGCCATTCTCGGTCACAGACCAGATCCCACTGCGTAACAACTGTGCTCTTCCACTTTGTATCATCATAGAGAAATCCATCAGAACAAGAAAATATGGACTTGTTGCCTTTGTATTCATATGCCAGATCCAAACTGACTTCTCGTTTGGACCTGCTGCATTGGTTAAGTTCCCAAATTTCTCCATTTTCCAGCTGGACTACAATGTAATTTTCTGTTGATGTCCACAGCGTCCAGATGTCCTCTATACTGGATTCAGAGGAGTTGTAGAAAAGAACACTACTCACATTTCCAGGGATCCCACATACAAAGTTAGGAGTAACAGCCATGAACACAGACGCTAAGTAATGGATACCACATGACATAGCTTGAAAGACAGATGCAAAATAAACACATGCTTGAAATCTGTAAAGGGAAAGAAAAAAGTTTACTGAAGAAAAGCCCTCTATACATGAAAAAAAAATCAACATAGTTATTTTGCTAGGATCAGTAAATGGAGAGAACATTAAAGTGCCTAGTGTTTTGTTATATAGTGCTGCTTTAATATTAGCTAAGCCCTGCAAGAGACCAAAGGTGAGAAAAGATTCACAGCAGAAGTAATCTATTGTCAGGAAATAAATGCTGCTCTTACTCATGTGTTTAGCCATACACAGAGAAGACCATTTAAAAAGAAACAATTCTGAATTTAAGTACTTAGTTTGAAGCAACCTTCCACCCTCCAATTCTGTGTAGTACAACCCCTCAAAATAAGGCCTTAGATTACTGGAACGGTTAGAAAAACCAAAATGTTGTAACCTCAGGTTCTGAGGAATAGAGATATGCGCATCAAATAAAACAAACCAAACACATTATGCCCTTCATTTCACATAATTGTATCTATATAACTGTATTCCATCTATCTTCCACCTCTCTTTATTGCCTCTGAAAGACAAAGAGAGAATACATGTAGACACATGTAGAGGAAGATAGAATCTGAACAGTGTGAAATGTTCTGTACCAAAACATAGCTGTAAACTGGGCTGGGTTTTGGCTTAAGCAGGGTGTGCAGTTATGCATTAAAGATTGTATCATAAAGCAAACATGGCAAAAGGTTGTTTTATGCATAGCCTGAATTTTTGGCATTTTAACAGCTTTTAAAACATGCTTGAGATGCAAGTAAATCCTAGTGTATAAATTGCACATGTATTCTGAATTTTGAAAGACTTGCAATGAACTCTGGTATCACTGACTGCAAATTCTAGACAGTTTCTGATAATCTAAGCATAAGGAGTCTTTTCCTCAATTACATGTTAAAATTATGCACATAATTAGTACAACATCTGTTTGGAAAAAACAACATCGCTTTGGTTTCTCCTCCTCTTTTTATCTCCTGAAGGCCAATCCATTGCACTAATTTGAAGAAGCATTCAATGAGCTTCTATATATACATCCTTACTGCAGTATGCACTGGGCCTTGCTAGTATGAAACAAAAAGCCACTTTTTTTAAAATGATCAGAGGCTATCATCTCTGCTGAAGTTATAGGAAATGATGCCAAAAAAAAATTGCCTTGAAATGTCTCGTGGGAAAAGTCAGAGCAATTCCAATTCCCATAACAAATACGACCTCTAGATGACTCCTCTCTGAAATGTATCTAATCTAGCCTTGACTTCCCACAATAAAGGTTGCAACAGTACCTAGCCTAGGACTTTTAAATCATCTATCATCACAATTTCTAATGAATTTCTAAACTATCTATAACCAAAGTCTTTAAATAGAATGTGCTGGATACATTGTCTTAATGTCCAATTAACCTTTCCAATTAAACAGTTCTCTTGTATAACCTAATTCCATTCACCATCCTCATTCTCCTCTGCCTTTTATCTTGCAATTCTTATTTCTTTCCTTGGTAAATGTAAACCCAGTTGCCCATCCTGTGTTTCCAATGGCATTCTTGCTGTTCAGATGGAGTGCTTTTTATCTCCCTTTCTCTTGGCAACAGCTCTATTGACTTTTCCACAGCAGTCTGAGGAGAGGGCTGAATTGCTAAACCCACCGTGGCAGCTCAAAAGCTGGCTCCACTTCCCTCTTGAAGACTCGGCAAGGCACCCCGCACACAGGTGCTGTGCTGCTCTTTCCCAACAAACCTTGTCAGAGATATGGTCAAGAGAAACTGAACATAACCACAGCACCCCTTAAGCCTATCAATCTCCTCTCAAGACAACAGCTTCTTGAGGACTAAGTAGCTAGCCATAAATCAAAGCAAGGCTAAACCTGCTCTGAAAAGCTTTTGGACTATCCTGGACCACAAAAAAAGCAAAGATTATTCTTAAATGTAACCCTTGTCCCCCTATCAATGCAGACAAATATGGTCAGCAACATTTTCTAGTTCGTCTTCTCTAGTTTCATTTTAACTGTTCCCATCAAAAGACACAAACTTGTTTTAAAAATAGCAGAGCAAGACCAAATTCAACAACTTGGGCTATTGTTGCTGTGTGCAGAATGACTGAAATCAGGACTAGGGGACCTCTAGCAAATTAGCAAATTTAATCCCTAGAAGCTGTGCAGTTGCATCTTCTACTAGCTAATAAAAAGCGGCATACCTGGAACCAGGATCCCCAGTATTTGCAATTTCTGTCATTATGCATCAGGAAATTGCAGTGTCAGATAGCCCAGTTGGTATTTCCCAGACAGAGGAAGTATCGAAAAATTTAAAACTCCCATACATTCATCTTGAGTTTCGTAATTAGCTCTCACAGTACAAGAAATATCAGGTTCATCAGTTCCCTTCTACCCAGTAAGAGTGAGCAGGAAAAGTATGTTTATGCCCTTTCGTGTTGGAGAGGCTTGAAAGATGATAGCAACTTGTAAGGATACGGACTGAGAAGATGGCATGAACCAATGCATTAGAATCACAGAATCATAGAATCATAGAATCATTAAGGTTGGAAAAGACCTCCAAGATCATTGAGTCCAACTGTCAACCCAACACCACCAGGCCCACTAACCCATGTCCCTAAGCGCCTCATCGACACGTCTTTTAAATACCTCCAGGGATGGGGACTCAACCACTTCCCTGGGCAGCCTCTTCCAAT
>NW_008796222.1:7903403-7920650 GCF_000699145.1 Aptenodytes forsteri | reverse complement strand
CACAATGGCTTCCAGCTCCTCCTGCTTGCCGCCCATGCTGCGTGCATTGGTGTAGACGCACTTGAGCTGGGCTATCGATTTCGCCCCCGGCATCGGCACGCCAACCCTAGGCTCATCTCTAGTGAGCCTGGTTTTATCCCCTTCCCCCTTCGAACCTAGTTTAAAGCCCTCTTGATGAGCCCCGCCAATTCATGAGCAAGAATCCTTTTCCCCCTGTGAGACAGCTGAACTCCATCTGTCACCAGCAGACCCGGTGCCGTGTAAACCTCCCCATGATCAAAAAAGCCAAAATTCCTCCGATGGCACCAGCCCCTGAGCCACGTGTTGATCAGGTGTGTTTTCCTGTTCCTTTCAGTATCCTTCCCTGCCACTGTAGGGATTGAGGAAAACACTACCTGTGCTCCTGATCCTTCAACCAATCGCCCCAGTGCCCTGAAGTCCCTTTTGAGCACTCCTGGATTCCTCTCTGGACTTCTCTCTGCAACCTCAAACATTATTTTTTAAAAACCCAAATCCCAAGAGCATCACCAGGGATATGATGTTGATCAGGTCTAGCTAATCTCTGCACTAACTGCTCCCCTGAGAGTTTTATCTTATCTCTTCCTGAACACTTCTTGTGATCATACTTCAATAGCCATTTTGACAGACTGCTCCACTGTCAAATCTTTCTGTTGGAGTTTCTCATTAAATCTAATCTTGACATCCCCTTTTTCTAAGACTATTAGCAGCTTATAAAACATCCTTGTGCAACCTTGAATAAATCTTCCTTGTCTTTTATCACTTTGTTGTACAGAATTATCAGTTATCCCCCTCTAGTTACTTTCTAAAACTATATAAATTACAGTGCCTTACCCTTTCCTCATTTTTCCTTTGTGTCCTATAGAACAGTTTCCACCTCTATAAAAAGCAATAAAGGATTTATTTTAAAGAAATATCTGTGTCATGCCATATTTCACCCATCTTTCAAGGGTTTAACTTAGAACTAGATATAACTGATTCTTGTAAAAAGGTTCTTCCATTTTCAATGTTATGAAAATCTTACTCAGTTCCAATGAAAAAATCCACTCTGTAGTATCATTATTTTTCTTAGCTAATTTGCAGCACCTATGCTAAGCAAACACAAAAAGTCAAACAGAATGCCAGATATACATTAATAGACATAATTTATGCTGTTTATGACTTAATTTAAGAACAGGAAAACATGCGTTTTTACGGCAAAAATGGCCATGTTGTTGCAGAATCCTGCAGGATGGATTGCACTGCAGTTTTTAACCTCTAACTGCTCAATAAAAAAAGCCAAGGAGCAGGCAGGGGAAGCAGCAGTAGGGAAGAATAAGGCCTGATGTGAAGCTAGAAAAGCGTTTGGCAGCACCAGTGGCTGACGGAATCCCCCCACCCTGCCACCACACTAATGGGCTGCTCCCCTGCCTGTAAAAACTACCTACTGCTCTCTCCAGTAAAAGCCCACAATGGGCTGGCTAAGCCTCTGTGTGTGCGTGCGCGCACACGTGCGCATGTGTGTATACACACAAAAAAACCCCCAACCTGAAAGCCCTCTTTTGCCGACTACAGCAGTGTTGTCACAGCACCCCTACCGATGCTAGACTGAAAAGCCCAACCTTATGAGCTGCCGAGAATCTCTGGTGGGTAGGAAGGGCTTTTCTTCTAGAAAGACCAATTGCGTAGAGGTCAGGAAATTCATTAACTTGCATAGTTACCAAAAGGAGTTAATGAGGCCATTAGTGCCAACATACAGAAAGCATGAAAAGCATGTAAGGAGGATGATACGTGGGATGGGAGAATACTATAGATGCATTGAACTTTGCTTGCCAGAACAGCTGAAGATTGAAAAGGGACAGAAAAAGACACAGGCCCAGCCTCATAATAGACACAGGTTTGCTAGAACAGAGGTCGGGGCAACAGACAGTGCTGAGCAAGGAGGAACATAAAGCTGCTGCCTGCTCTATTGCCAGCCTGGGATCCCTCCCTTTGGACCTTTAGGTGCATCAGTTTTATCTCAGCCCTCTTGCTGTGGCCATGTCAATGCTCTTCCCCAGTCTTAAAACCCTGGGGCGTCTTCTTGGCCCATGCTCACGTGACAGCTGAGCAGCTTCCCCTGTTTGCGGGAGGACTTGGTGCCGGGGGAGCACAGGCGTTGCCGCTCGGGCAGCCTGGAGCAGCCCCTGCGGCAGGCTGTGCTGGGGCAGCAGGTCACAGCAGAACGTATACAGGTCATACGCTTCACTGACCCTGAGGCACAGGTTAAAGTCTATGCTGTCCTTGCTGCCTACTGTAAATGATTAACTTTTTTCCCAAATTCTTAATTTAAGAACACCGGACTGATAAGAAACTCTTTTATTACTAAGCTCCAATCTTTCTATTGCAGGCAAACATGTAATATAAACTTTTTAGTAAACTCACCGAACCCCATTTTAAAAGTTAAATTTCCCTGAATGAAGAGATACTGCTGCTCGTGCATCAAGATGTTAAGAAAGAAACATTGCAGTAGCAATAAATACTATTGAAATCCACCAAAAGAAAGCAAGGCTTCTTTCAGCAAAGTCTGTGATCTGTTTTCCCGGACTGATCTCAAAAAAGGCAGTTTTTAGCAAGGGTATTTTATATGCCAGTTATCTTCACATACACACATCAGATTATGTAATATATGTTGTTGCAAGTAGCAGTTTTCAATACCTCTTTTACAGATTTTTTTTTCTTTTTAAAAAGCACACTTTTTGCAATTTTTAAGATCTGTGAACATGATGACTGTCCTAAAAGGTATGATAATCTCTCGCAGTGTTTTTCCATCTCTTCAGTGACTTGCCATGGGAGATAATTATCTGGCAAGTACATTTTGTCACTCTTGCCAGGAGTGTCAAATATGGAAGTCAAGAAGACTTTGTAGGTTACTGCTCCAGTACAGAGACGCTTAACGAATGCCAGAAGTCAAATGAGCATAAAACTGTCTTCACAAAAGCTTGAGCAAGACACAACATGAAAATGTTCCAGTCTTTCTTAAAATATTTCTGTGAAATTTCTCCCCAGTTACTCTTTTTTCAGTTTACAGTTTATAGTAAAAAAGACTTTTACATTTTCTAACTCCTCCGCACAAGTTTTAAGATCTCACCAGTAAGAAAAGCAACTGGTGATATCATAATGTCAGTACCTGAGTTGAAGACATATTCTTCCATAAAGATAATGAACTAGATCTCAGGCCACTGTCGCTCTGGCTGTAGTCTCATGACACAACATCTCTGTGGCACTGTCACTGTAAGATATTTCCTTCCTTCTCCTTTCCCACTGTTTATTCATCCCCTGAGACATAGTGCACTCTACCCTCAGTTGCGGTGGTACATTTTATGTGGACCTTCTGTGAATTTTATCTGGGAAACTGATCTAACTTGAAAAAAAAAGTCAAAATAGATTAAAAAAAATAAACCAAGCCAGATTAGTTGCTTGATCCAATTTATATTGCATCCATGCAAATAATCTGCACCAGTCTATTTGAAAGGTGGTACATCTGGCATGCAAAAACACCTGAAGTGGACACTGCCGCATATATGTTAGAGAATAAATGCCCAGCCTCAGAGTACTTTTACCATCGTCAGTTATTGCAGTGTATAGCAGGGACAAAACTTGTTGTTAGACACTAATTTTATGTTAAATAAAATGTGTGTCTGATAATACTTGTTTCCTTGTCTGTCCATCAAAGAGAGGAGAGGGGGAATTACTAGATACTCATCAAAAGCTAATACAAAAAT
Organism: Aptenodytes forsteri; assembly: GCF_000699145.1. Lineage (NCBI taxonomy): Eukaryota > Metazoa > Chordata > Aves > Sphenisciformes > Spheniscidae > Aptenodytes > Aptenodytes forsteri. Next base: position 7,916,889 of record NW_008796222.1, on the reverse strand, counting down.
TTAAAAATCCTTTTAGTGTAGGATAGAGTCACAAGGCTGTTCTGTGATTAGTAAAAGATTTGTACTATTCCACAGGTTTTACAAGAACTATTTTTACTGTTTGTCTTTTCAACCACCTTGTTAGCAAATTGCTTAGTCAGAAAACACAGTATGTTTTTGTTGTGCAGTGTACACTCAACAGGATGGCTTCAGTGGAAAGAAATTTCCAGATATTTACTATTTCTGAAAGAACTTGTATTCCGTAACCACTTTCACCTCTGTATTCCATCCTGGGTTTTTTTAATGTGAGAAAAGCCATTCAGCATTCTTTCCACTCTAAACCAAAAAGCTGTGATGCACTTACACTTACACATTTATTTTTTGAGAGGAAAGGAGCTGAATGAGACTCAGGAGCAATATTTTTGCCGTGGTGCAGAGATGCAGATTTGGAAGCAGCCTTAAATATACAACAGACACGGTCTTATTTGGCTTACAGTGTCAAGAGTAAACTTTCTTCCCTCCTAAGGGTGGTTTAAACTACGCTAAGACTTGGTCTCAGCCCACATCAGCAAGATGGTTATTTCCAGAATTTGTTTTCAGAGGCAGAAGATGCTGTGCTGGATATCCAGTTTAAACATACCAACAGCACAGATGCAACAGGAATAAGAAAGCCTATAGGGATTAGGGAGGCCCCAGGAATTATATATCATCACTGGGGACAATGTGTGCATCAACATGCAGTCACCAAACAGCAGACACTTAACAAATCATTCTTACAGTCATTTAAAACTGATTCTCTGAAGAATTGTAACACTTCTATCCCATTAAACTTATGCACATTTCCCTTTGATTAAGACAAGCCCAGCATTTGTTCACCAGAGTCAAGAAGAAAAATACGTCAGCTGCTCACTACTGCATATACTGCTGTATAACAGCTTAGACAAAGTCACATCAGTGTAAAAATCAAGAATTAGTGCTACAGAATTAAGGGCCATACTTTTAAAATACTTTTTTTTTGCAATTAATGGAACAGTTCTTTGTTTTTGACTATCCAGATCAGGCACATTAGGTTTCTGTCATCACTTGTGACAAAATAATCCAGTTGATAAATATTGCTGGGTTTCAACAGTTTAGTAGCATAGCTTTCATCTATGGACAGCCATGCACAGCAGAAAGGGCAGCTGCCATTAAAGATGCCTCGACATTTCTTGCTGCCCCTCTGCCAAGGGTTACTGCCCCCGGGGGAGAGCCAGCCAGAAGGGCGGTGTGTTCACAGCTCGGCCACTTCAGCTCAACGCCCAACCTTCTTGTTCAACTGACAGTGGAACTGGACTAGACACAAAGGCCCTGGATTTGCATTCAAGCAACCAAGCTACGCACACATGTTCCACTCTTGACTTTACTGTGAAAGTAACTTCTGGTTGAGGGGGAACACATCATTGGGAGCGGTAACTTTTTAATTGCTGGGGCTATACCCACTAGCTTTCCTGCATGCGTAAACTACAAGGGATTCTGGAGAAGTCAACAATGGACTTGGAACAGTTTGGCAACATTAGAGGTTAGCACAGCTCTTGCTCCATACTCTAGCCTCCTTCGGTGAAAGGAAGATAAATGCTATGTAACCTGCCATGGAGGGATCCATCTACCGATGGATTATCTAGTGAAAAGAGAGATCTACAAGACCTGTCTGTGTAACAAATGCCAACCAAACATCTCGCTTGCTGTGAGGAGAAACTGCAATTTTTCTCCCTCACATATTTATAGTATCTATCTTATAACTAGTAGAAATAAAGCAATAAAAGGGAGGAAAAAAGTGGAAATTTAAGACTATCACTGAAAACAATGGTCAAACATTAAACGGTGCACATCATTAATTTCTAACCTTCTTCTGGTCAGCCTTCTTTTTGATTATCAAAATCAGTATGAAATAAACTTTGTAATTCTGGTACGTTTGCACTCATACAGGTACCAGTAAAGCAGGCCTTGAACTTGAGGTCACGGCTCCAAGTGGGGCCACAGCAGTTACCAGAGGAGGACCAGCAATCACAACGGGAACAAGGCTGGCAAGCCGGAATGGACTGTGATTGCAAGAGCAATTCCAACACCTTCCAATGGCAAAGCTGGAGTCAGTCTATTTCATTCTAGTTATCCACATGTCCTTTCTGTTTTACATGTGTCAAGGGTATATACCAGGTAATTTAATTAAAAAAGAACATGATCATGCAGGTTTTAAGTTATTTAGGTTTGTTTTGGAATTATTTGGATCAGTGCTAAATACAGCAGAGTGGTTACGCTTGAACAGTGGTAACACTTCAGGCTCTATACTTGGATGTTTCCATTCCAGGAACAGCATTTTTATAAACATCTACCATTTAGAAAATTAGCATGTACTCTGTCTGCATGATATATTAATAGCATTACTTCTCACAGGGAAAACTCAATTCCAGTATCTTTGGTGACACTGTTTTCTTTTGGTCAGCCTCTTTTTTGGGGACAATCCAAATTAGGTATTTAATTCCCTTCCACGCTGTAGCGTTTCCATCAGCTTACATAAGCAAATCATTTCACATTATAATCTGTAAGGTGTCTAACAGAATTTAAATGTTTTTATTGAGATTCCACCTAATTATAGACATAGGCAGTACTTCATGTATAAACTGTTATATTTCATTCTTCCTTCCCCATTTAGGAAATCAGATGTTTTCTGCTGTTTACCTTGATGATACACTGCACTAACTTTGTTCAAACTATGGAAGTCTACATTTATTTTATCTGATTTTTTTTTTCTGCCTATAATCCTGAAATAAAACCCATTGGTTTTCATATGAATTATGTTCTTACTTATTTGTTAGTCTATTTACATATTTCTATTGCAAAACTCTAAACCTGGTATAGCTGAAGGTACAAATACATGGAACGAATACCTACTTCACAGTGGTGAAAACTGTGAATTCTGAAGCAACTAGCAATCTTCAAAGACTGTTTTGCAAAATAATTAAGCCTTACTGTTGTCATAATGAAATGATGCTTTTTAAGAACGCTTTTTTTTGTTTCCTATTTGTAGTAACACCTAAGAAGAACTGGATGCAGACAGCTCATTTTCAGTCTGAATTCTACATAAATTCTCTTCATGCCATGCCACACTTATTGTTAAGCATACTACCCATGGCTTTAAATTTCTACATTGGAAATTTAATTCCTCCACGCTTGGAAAATGATTGTAGAATTTCTCATTCCTATAGGTTTTTCTCATGGGAAAAGTTAAAACAAGTAAGAAATCTGTTTAATTAATTTAAGCATACTGGACATCACTTTCCTAGCACATGTTTGTAACCGTTCCTGCACATACTAGTATCTTCTGAGTTTTCAGTTAGAAGTAATAAGGAGTATTAGCTCTGTGGATCAAATTATGTTTAAACCATTTCTGTAAATATTGACAGAAATGTCATGGAATTTTGGGTTGCTCCATTGTTTCTTTCTTCCTTAATATAAGCAATAATTTTACCCATAGCGTTAATTTTGCAGCCTAGAATATGATTAAGATAATTTGGTCTATTTCTGTGGGCTACATAAAGCATTGTATTACCTGGATAATGGGTCATTTTACTCTCCCTGGCTCCATTTGCAACTCTTACAATGTTCTTTTGCTAATTCTGACTTTCACCACAGTGACTTTTCATCAAGAGCGAAACAGAAGACCTGAGGCAGACACCTTTGTCTTATTCACTTTTTAGGAATATGTCACTAAAAAAAGGAGCAGCACTTCACAACATGTTACATTTAGGGAATTAAGTGTCAGATAATACTGTGTCTTCTAAAATTTGAGACAAAGTCAACACATAAATCAAGGCATGGCTTTAGGAAAGGCAACTCAATTTCAGCCAGAGATTCTTGCTGCCAAAGACAATACAGCAAGTTGCAACTCTAGCTGTATGGAATTCTACACTTGTAATTCTACAGTTCTACAACTTGAAGAAAGGGATTTGATTTAATGCAGTCTGGTATGGTCAAAGTACTGTCTTCTATTAAACTTGGGTTTGCTTATGTATGAATTGTTTAAGTACCTCCATATTTAGCAGCTATGCTCTACATTCAAAAGGAGAACACCCTCCACACCGACAGCTTTTCCCTCTTTGTGTAACAGAGTAGCTTGTATCTTCTACAGACTTTGTTAAAGCCCAGTTAGGCCACCAAAGAGGAGTAAGACATAGCTCCCTTCTTCCTCTCTTCAGGAGTCTACACTGATGATCCACCAATAGTTCATCAGCTCCTGCAAGGGCTGTTCAGAGGCTCTTGCAAGATCATCCAGCCTGTCCCACCCATGTTCCTGCTCAGCCAGGTTAGTATCCCTGACAGGCTATCTTCTCCAAGGCAAGGCAGGTTATCTCTAAACCCACATAAAAGAAGGTTACTGAGCGCAAGAGGACTTTCAGCTTCTTTTGCAGGTTCGTAGTCCACCTTCCCTCCAAACTGTTCCTCTTCACTGCAAATGTGTAACCCACTCTTTGCCTAGAAGTTCTCAATCCCTTCTCCCCAAATGGTCATGGGAATCTGCCCCATAATAAGACCTTATTAAATGAATAACTCCCACTGGAGAGCTTTTCAGTTTGTTTTGTTTTGATTAGCAGCCTGGTCATGAACTTCTGTCCAATTTTTGTTTACTTATATCCCCTTCTAGTTTCAGTCCTGGGCATTGGTTTGGCTAGCTTGTGTCTTCACAGCACAAGAAAAATATTTCTGTTTTCTCTCCTCCGAGAGATTTACACATTGTAGAGTATATGAAATAGTATGAAATGCCAAAAGTTGATAATAGATCTTGCACAAGAAAAATATTTCTGTTTTCTCTCCTCCGAGAGATTTACACATTGTAGAGTATATGAAATAGTATGAAATGCCAAAAGTTGATTTAATAGATCTTGTATATTTTACATACTGCCTTTGATTTTAACTAGACAAAGAGCTTTTCTACAACCTCTCTAAAGAAGACAAGTCAAAATCTTAACAGCATTATTGATCTTTCCAAAGAAAAGATATTTTCATTAGTTTTACTGGTCATTTATCTCTTCCATGACCAACAGACTGAGTTATTCTATATTGTTCTTGATTTCTTAATGGAAAGCAACCTTTTCATTTCCAGTCATTCAAGGAAGATGATTCTACTACCTTTCTCTTTAAACTGTTAAAATTGGAAGTAATTTAAATTAAAAACAAAGAAATGCAAATTACAGATTTGACTGTTTCCAAGGCTAAGAATGCACTTTGACCTCTTAGTAAATATATTCTGTAATTCTCTTTTACCTGCTTATACTTCCACAGTACTGTCAGGTTCTTTCCTTGAGTCCTTCTCTTATGGTAGCTCATACAAGGGAATGATCTGGAATAATGCTGTTTTCTAGCCTTATATAAATATTTATGAGCAATATACGGGTCCCATTCTCCACAAGAATCCAATAAAGAAGCTGGATTCTGCTCAGACCTACCAGGATTCTTCTACGTAAATCTATTTTTGTACCATCTGCCCCCTCTATTCTCAATGGATAAGTGAGGCAGAACTGAGTGCGGCTATACTGACCTACAAAGGACGACAGTTCTCCGAAGAGCCTAAAATACAAGTGTAAATGAGATGAGGTCCCAGTTGCTCTGACCCTGGGACTAACATGAATTCTCTCTCTCAGAAGGGTGGAGCTGTAACAAGTTTATGGTATTTCCCAGCTTTGCTGACCTACACCAGTTCCAAAGATGCAGGAAAAAAAATCCAACCAATAATTTGTTCTGGAATATGAGCCATGAATATAAATTATTTAAATGAAATGTGGTCTCATCAGTATAATTTCACTATATATCCAACGACTTTGTGTCAGAGAACACTTTTGGATATTGCTTATCTATTATTGCTCATTTTTCACCTTTTGTATTTGACTTTCTCTCTCTCTCCAAATGAAATATTACATCATAGATATGGTAATATTTATTTATAGAACAAGGGCTAAATGAATATTATTAGTAATATTTTCTAATTTTTCATCAAGGACACAAATATCTATGCCTGCAATTTAAAGGCTAAAAAACCGTATTTTTGCCTACTTCGTAAGTTCTAAATGATCGCACCACTGCTGAGGCTGCACCTCTGATGCTGCTACCTAATAGTAATGCCTCCAAATAATAGGAAGAGGAAACCCAGCTTCACCTCTTAATAAAAACATTTTCTTGAGGAAAGGGTTCAGTCTGTGATCCAATGGATGGTGCTTCTAGATTCCTCAAGCCACATTTTCACTGCATGTGATTTTTCAGAAAACATCTGCTCAGAGCGAGGTGAGCATTACAGTTTGGCTGTCTATGTATGATATTAAGGTATACATTAGCACTCTAGGTAATTTCAGTATTTTTCAAAGACAGCTGAGATTTCTCTCCAAGTATATGGACAATCTGGCAGATCAACCGTCATTATCAGTACTTGTAAATCTCTGTCTTGTACAGTTTGTCATCACACTTTTTCCAGTCTTGGCCTTGCAACCAAGATATAGCTACCTCAGTTGATATTTTCTCTGTCTTGCTATTTTTTCCGTATTTCTGAGAAGTTGAGAATCTCCTGTTCTTGTTCAGCTGCTATAGCTTCATGCCTCAAGCTACCTTAAATAAAATGTCAGCTGTGTATTTATCTCAGTTCCATTCTTCTTGTATACAGCAAAATGGTAGCACAGAAATTTTCATAGCATGTGCTGAAGGCTTCTGGGGCCTTAGAAAAAGAAATTTAACGTTGTTTTCTACTTGTATCATTTCACTTCCTTCAATAAACTGGTCAAACTTTTCATGAGTAAGCCCTTTTATAAAACATTTCCTTCCAACTTCGAGATATCTTAGTACTGCTGAAAATCATGACTGTTACGAGAAAATTATTGACAGAGCTTTTGTAGGAGTGATATCCCAGTCCCAGGCATCGTATTACAGGGAATACACTGTGCAGTGCCTTATATATTTCATTTTCATTCATACCATAATATTTCGGGATGAAACAGCTGATCATCAGCTCCTTGATGTGTGTGATAATTGCCTCATGCTGCCATAACTATGTCCATGCTACAACTTTGTCTAGAAGCCACCCTGGGGGGTTGCCAACATTTCAGAGGTGCAGTCTGAATCTCAGCAGCTGGTTTAAAAATCGTAATTGATTTAAGCTTGCGTGTTGCTTGTATTGCAGGTTTTAGCCTTAGAGGAGTAATGGATAGCACAAGTGCAATTTCATCCTGCTTTTATTTAGTTATTTTTCTATTATGGTAATCTACTTTTTAATCTACTTCTATTATTATAATCTACTTTTTCAATCCAGAAACAGGCAGGGTGAGGTTGCCAGCACATTCTGATGCAGTACACTTTTGTCTATGCAGATCCTGTGCTAGACTGCCTCCCATATGACCTGGATCCCAGCAAATACTGTTAGTACCTCTTGCAGACCACACTGCTAGTGTACCGTCACCATTATACAGGAGCACTTGCCAGTATCCAACTTTGGTTCTGAGTCTTGAGAGCATTGCTACTTTTGCCTAGTCAGGCATAGATAATAAGATCTTTGTTTAAGCTGCTAGAGTCTGCTCTGTGAAAACACATGGCTTGTCTCACTTCTCCAAGGCTATTATGATGCCATTCAACCAACGGGATCAAGTACTCTTTGCAAAATATCCGGACAACTCCCCCCCCTAAAAAAAAAGGGAAAAAAATGAAATGCAGCCAAGTCCACTTATTTTTATCCTATGAACATCTGAGATGAGTACAGGCTGATTCAGATGTTATAATATAGCATAGTTATAAAGCTGAAGAACATTTATCAAGCATTTCTGTCAAACACTACCCCTGACTAGGAGCCAGAGGAGGACTTAGATTTGAGATTCTCCTGTTGTCACATTCCAGTAAACATAAACAGCTGTTCACTGATACATTTTGAAAACTGAATGACAGATATGTTGCCATAAACTTTTCCACTGTATAGAATAGCCAGTATATGGGGAAAAAATGTTTTATTGAAAACCATTTCTGGTCCACGGTATTTTGTTCATCTTCAGGAAACTACTCAAAGCTTAAACAGAAATTCACATTATATTGTTTAAAAATACTAATTTTGTGTAGGATGTACTAAACACTAAACGTATTAGTATTTCAGAAAAAGCTTGTAATGTTTCCATTTTCTAAGTTAAAGCTAATCATCTACTCAGATGCTGAATATGATTGCCTGTATCTCCATACTAACTTGGAAAAGGAAAACCAATTTCTTTGCATGTCCAGCAAGTACACTTCTCCACTTGAAAAATGTATTTTTGTTGGGGAAGAACTTTTCAAGACATCTGTAAAATATTTGAGTTCGAAAAATCATTGCTTGAAAGTATTCTTATTTTCTTTTTGTGAAAAGAAGTGGTGAGCATGACCTTTGAGATACTTGGGACTCTGTTATTTGATACAAACCCCAGAATTCCTGGAAGTAACATGTACACGCCACAATTTGCAGAAGATGTAATCTGATCACAAGAGCTGTGAGCTATGAAACAAGAGAGTAGATAAGGGCATCAGCATGGAAATAGGAGCCTGGAAAAGTTCTGAGATGTGAAAAGATGATAGACCATTTGGTGTAGGACTTTAGAAGTGAACCAAGAGCCCTACAAAGCAGTGTCGTGGTTTAACCCCAGCCGGCAACTAAGCCCCACACAGCCGCTCGCTCACTCCCCCACCGGTGGGATGGGGGAGAGAATCAGAAGTGTAAAAGTGAGAAAACTCGTGGGTTGAGATAAAGGCAGTTTAATAGGTAAAGCAAAAGCCGTGCACACAAGCAAAGCAAAACAGGGAATTCATTCACTCCTTCCCATCGGCAGGCAGGTGCTCAGCCATCTCCAGGAAAGCAGGGCTCCATCACGCGTAACGGTTACTTGGGAAGACAAACGCCATCACTCTGAACGTCCCCCCCTTCCTTCTTCTTCCCCCAGTTTTATATGCTGAGCATGACGTCATATGGTGTGGAATATCCCTTTGGTTAGTTGGGGTCAGCTGTCCCAGCTGTGTCCCCGCCCAACTTCTTGTGCACCCCCAGCCTGCTCGCTGGTGGGGCGGGGTGAGAAGCAGAAAAGGCCTTGACTCTGTGTAAGCCCTGCTCAGCAGTAACGAAAACATCCCTGTGTTATCAACACTGTGTTCAGCACAAATCCAAAACACAGCCCCATGCTAGCTACTATGAAGAAAATTAACTCTACCCCAGCCAAAACCAGCACAAGTAGGGAGAAGAGAAAAATGGCGTTAGCACTGAGTGTTCAAATATTGCTACTATGGCACTGAACAGCAGGGTCTGCGTTGTAGAAGTCCATTGAAAGAATCTCTACAAAAGTCAAGCCAGTTTTTTTTACGAGCTAAGCACAGTCTCTGGTCTATTTATGAACACCAGAAAAGTTCCAGGGAAATTAACAGAAAATGTTGAAACTGTTGGTAACTGTATTAATCTCTACTAAACTCCATGTTTGGCTGCAACCGGTGAGCATCCTATCCGAACAGGCAGCCTGTCCTGCTTCTCTCCTCCTCACAGCAGCCATTGCTAGTCCTTCTATGGGTTGCTTCTAAAGTCCAAATTGTAGCAACTCCACTGACTAGGCAACAAGTTCATATAAGACAACAATGTAAAGATGTTAAAAACTGAATAAATACACAAACATTTCAGTAAAGATAAAGAGCAGTCATTGTTAATTTATTAGATAGTCTAACTGCTAGTAAAATACATTAGTTATAAAACCAACATTTGAAAATCTGAATAACTTACTCAGCTTTGTAAAAGACAGAATACTTTAAAAGAAAAGGCAATCTTTTAAAAGATTCTGGAAACACTTCGTTACAAACCTGGAAATAGTGTCGGTGACACCCAATCTTCCCCTCTCTCCCTGACAATTTTCACCACCTGCTTTTAGCTAAAGTATAAGCCAAGATTTGGAAACTGTAAATCACAGGGAAAAGTCTACGTACCACGTAAGCTGCATCTCACAGCTACCAGGCGTTCCAGCTGGGAAATCAAATCCTTACTCTCATCCACACTTACGATAAGAGGTACCTTACCAGATTTCTCTCTAGACAGCTATTCCTGATTAGATCATGTCTCCGTTCAGCACTCTGTCATGGTGTAGATCAGAGCTGCAAAATACGTAGCCTGTTTCTCACCAGCAACCAGATAAATAAATCCTGTGTCCTGCTGGTAGATTAAAGTCACTAAAGTTACTAAAAATCCTTCCGTTTACCTGGGAACTAGATGTGCGGGCAGTGTGAGCCAGCCAGCCAGGTCCTAAGGCACGCCTCCCCGCTACGCACACGCTGTGCTACCAACTTTACGCCCGTTAGTCACGTCTCCCCCTTCCCAGTGTGGGGGCCTGCCAGCGACGGCAAGTGGATAAAGAGGACTACGTCCTCTTTACCTGACGGGCCCCTGAGTGGGTTTTTGCAGTTGGAGTGGGTGGGCAGAAAGGGGCTGGGGAAGGGCCCGGGTCAGAGAGGGAGAGGGAGAGCCCATAGGCACAGTCTGGCAGGAACTGCTGCGTGGGAGAAGGGTGCAGTTCAATGCGGGTAAATTGGGAGCTTTAAGGCCTGGCAGCTCACTAGAGATGAGGCCATTTGAGGCAGACGGGGCTATTTTTCTCATTCACCTCTGCAATAGCGAGCAGCGATCTCATTCTCCAGAGACAGACTCAAGAACAATGTTTAAAACAACCTTCTTGAATTTATAGGCCACAGATGCTACCCATGCCCAAATTCAACGACAGGCATAAAGTCTTCCTTTAACGGCAAAGGATACAGAAGCCATTACATTTTTATTTTGTCCATGCATGTCTCAAGACCCCAGTAAGAATTACAGCATCACCGAGACTTCTGAAGGAGAGTCCGAATGGAAAGCAAAATATTGTCAGCATCCATGTGAATGCCAATTCTGCAAAATTCACAACCTTAAACAAAGTTAAAGGTTTATATACTATCTGTATAGGAATAATTTTTATATAGCTATATATATTATATATATTACTTATATATATAATGCATACATACTCTCTCCATGTATATACTTATATACACATAAACAGCTGGCCGTTCTTTACTGCATCTGTCAGATTTTAAGAAAATCAAAACAGTCTCAAAATACTAACACTCATGCTTGGTTTGCTCAGAATCTGACTGTGGCAAATCTACAGAATCTGTATGTAGTGCATAGGTTATTTGGGCCTTATAAGAATTGCCTGAACTGAAGAAATGATCCATCATCTGTCAGTGTCATGATGATGCATAAATACAAACTAATCAGAACTAACTTCATAGTTACAATTAAGAACAACTTTTTATATGAAGTATGATCATTTATCTAGCAGTATCAAGGGATTAAAAAGAGGTTTTTACAACATTTTTTAAATAGATGCATCCGCCATAAGCTACTATTATTACTTATTTTAGCATGTGGTCTTTGAAATCTTGAACAGCCATGAGCCTAACATGACTACGCCAATTTTGGTAGTCTGCAGTTCATCTCACAGGTCCTAAACCTAAAGTAACCCCTATTGAACTACATCTCAAATAATCTGGCCCCTAGACGTGGGGTTAACACTGTAGAATTCTTCTCTCTTTAATTGCAAGAAGTAGTCGTGAAAACTTTATCTAAAATATTGATAAATGTTCTCAAGTAGGAAAACTACTTCGGTAGTTAGGAATAGCTACTTCCATGTTATTTCAGTCTTCAGTGTCAAGTGCCTGCTTTCCACAAAGAGCACGCAAGACAGAAGAGCAACAGCAACAGCAAAATAAACTGATTGCTAGGATTTCTCTCCTAGTTCACACAGAACAAGGTATTTTCGTTGCTGACCCAGAACTGATAATGAACGAGATATTGTTCAGATAGATATGCATGTAAGTCACAACTTAGCCAAACATGTAATCTAAGCATAGGTCCCAGTTAAGCAAAGAAAAAGTCTTTCCATCCTAACCATCTGCAGAGGCTATTGATACCCACCACTACTGCTTGCACGTGATATTAAGAGCCTGTTCTGCTGTAGAGTTCAGGCACACACTTCTACCATTAAAAGGAGCTCCCAGGCTTTGTTCAAAATGCCGCTCCTGCCTGCCCCCAGTAGAGAAGAGATCAACATTGTGGGTTAGGCTAGCCCACTGGTGACGAAGCTAGAAAGCCCAACACTGCAATTCAACAGCTTAAACTTTTAGCCAAATTGTGACGTATGGGTCTATTCCAGACATCTGCTCCGAGGAGTATGCGCCTGCAAAATCCACACTGATCAACGCATCGTGAAAGTACAGGACAGAACCCACCGTGAGGATGTGCACCTCTTAGTCTTACAATCCGTATCCTCTAAAATTTCATTTCCTCGCCAAACGTTTCTTCTCCATTACCTGCTGTAAACAGTCTCTCATATACCAGCCCTGCATCCACAGCTACAGAAGCATACACACACACATATACCGCAGCTGTGTATCCCATCTAACAAACCCAGGCCTCTATACACGCACACCATAGCCCCAAACCACATCGAAGAAAACTCGCCACAATGCATCACACCATACAGATTACCATACAGATAATCCCTTGCCGATAAATATATATACATATACTCCATATTCGTGTATCACATGCAACAAGCCCAACCTCAATAAAAACACGCCATCTATCGCACACAACAAGCCTGTGCCCCTGTGCAGAAACAGCCTGTGTGTCATGCGATACTCCTATATGTACTCCTTGTACCCTCCTACCACCCCTGAAGTGCCCAGGCTGTCCCAGGGCCTGGGGCTCTGTGTGGGTGGGTGCATGTGTGTGTGTGTGCGCACACTCACACGTGCAAGAAATGTGTGAGCGTTAAGTGTCTAAGAGTGCACGTACATGAATGTGTGTGACTGCATGCGTAGTGTATATGAATGCACATGGTGCCTACAGGTGCGTGAGCCTACATGTGAATGGGTAGTGTGTGGGTGCATATGTGAACATGCCATACGCACAGATGTGCAGGCGTAGTGTGTGTGAGCACATGCATGGGTCGCAGCATATGTATGGAAGACTATATATGGGGGTGTGTAGAGCAGTGCGAATACATGTGCCAGTGCCTGTCTGTATAGTGTGAGTTTACACCGGGGTGCAGTGTGTGTGAGCGCGTGTCTGTGGTGCGTGTGTCAGCTCCTCTGCGTGTGCGTGCGAATCCCCCTGCAGCCTATGCAATGCTGTGAGTACGCGCGATGCACGGTGACGTCTCCCTGCGTCAGCCCCCGTGTGCGTGTGAGTGCCTGTGCGGGTAGCTATGGTACCCTGCCTGTGCGGGTGTCCGTCAGCGCGTCCCCGCATGGGGATGCGTGAGTGCGTGTGTGACGGTGCCTCTGTCCGTCCGCCCGTGCGAGTGCGCGGGGCAGCTGGCCGCAGCCCACCGGCGCGGTCCCCGCTCGGGACGGGACGGGGCTGCCCCGGTACCTGCCGAAGTGTCCCAGGGAGTCGAAGAGCCGCTCG
>NW_008796222.1:7847958-7902912 GCF_000699145.1 Aptenodytes forsteri | reverse complement strand
GTGCGCGGGGGAGAGGGGGTCATAACTCCTGTGTTACTGCTGCAGGGCTTTCGTTCCCGAGCGAGCGGGTCATCTCTCGCACAAGGCCGAGTGCCTCGGACACTTGCCTCTGAAAGATGGGTCTCTGCCTATCCCGTCGGGCAGCATCTGCAGCACGCTCTTTTTTTCCCCATTAAAATTAAATTAAAGGAGGCAATTATGTGCTTAAATCCTCCTGTGACAGTCACTAATAATCTGATATTTCAGGCTCCAGCGTATTTCATATGGACGTTTTCAATTAAACGAGGGTATAAACAACTTTTTCTCAGGACATTATCTGAATGTTAGTAAGAGTCATTTTTAGTAGACTTATAATCTGCTCTGTTATTTGGATATATCACTTTGCAATTACATGGGTTTTTTTTCAAAGTTTTAGCACACAATGTAAAATAGTATCATTTAATAAAGGTAAAATATGTAATGTGTCCCATATCTGCATGACTGTCATTAGCACTCCAATTTGTAATGAAGCGTCAATTATATTTGGGCCTATTTTTCTGTCTTACCCAGAGTAGGCCAAGATAATAAGTTTGAAATTGCTTGAGAATTAGCAAAGCGAGTTACAACAGGAGACCTTTGTAATTAACTTAGCAGTGGGTTTTGTTGGAACAGATACGCTCTAGCAGCCCAGTCGCTCTGGGCTCTGAGAATCAGGCAAGATACAGAAAAAACTGTTGCAGGTGCAGCTCTCATATTTAAGGTTTTCCCCCTCCAGAACACTTGATTTCTCTTCTCGGGTAGATCCAAGTTCAAAGTTGTCCCTGCTCTCGGTGAGGAGATGTACCAGATGCCCTCCAAAGTCTCCTTCCAACCTAAATTAATTTACGATTCTGTGATGAAAGACATGTTTCCAGCAGATTGCATGAGCTCTTTCTGGGCGGCTCTATTGAAAAACACAGGGGGGAAAAACCGAAAAAGCCAAGTCAATTCAATCTTACTATAGGCATACTTCATTTTTGAGGAAGCACAGCAAAAGCTGAGAAGTAAACCCTTATTAAATCACTGGAAGTCAGCCTTCCCTTTCCAAAACCTGACCCAAATACTTCTACTCCCACACAGGCTGTCAGGCTCCACCGTTTCACAGGGAAATGTGCCTTTAAAAGGCTCTGGCACCAAGCAGGCGCCACAACTGTTCCTCTGCACAGAGCAGATGTTGGGGCTTCGGGGTGACAATCTGTTCCAGCGCAGACCTGGAAAAAGCAGATGTTTGTCAGGCTCCTTGGCTCCGAGTGAATCCTGACCCGACCAGCAAAATGAGCAAATACCACGTTACACAACTAGGAATCTGAATAGTAAGTTCAGTAGAGGATTGCTCCTCACAGCTAGCGTGTTGTTAGGCCCCTCACCTCACCCAACAGTTTTGAAGGCATTGCTATGTTTGACAAAGCTCCCCATATGTCTCTCTGCATCTGCAAAGGACTTTTTAAACACTGAGTCTAGAGTTTGTTGCTGTTACTTTCTTAGGATATATAAACTAGTAAGTCTAAGGACAGATTTGTTTGCTTTTGGTAAGAATTTTTGAATCGCACGGTTTTTACCTTATAAATATCAGCATTAAATTTAATTGTCCTTCGTTTTTTCCTGGAGAATGTTTTTGAGGTTTGAAACGGTATGTGCTTGAATGCAGCACTGGTACTTTAACAAAGCATTTCTTCCTCCAAAGCGCCACACTAGTTAAACAGTTATTTGCAAAAATAAACACCGATGAATGGTAAACATTCCGGCTAAATATTGCATTGCTGCTCATGTGGCTCTTTTTAGTGTCTTGCCTCCTACAACAAGTAAAGTCCTTAGTTTTCAGCGGCATTATGGTATAGGGAAGATCTATTTTTGGTGTAAAAGTCAAGCAGGAAATAAATAGATAAATCCCTCTCAGCACCATTTTTTAAACCTAAATAGTTTTCCCTTTGTGGTATCTCTCACAGGCATTCTGGCCCACAGTTCTCTCTATGCTTGCCTCTCTCACAGTATCATGACTTTACCGCCCATCTCAGAGTAAAGACAGGAAATTTGCATTCTCTCTTATTAAAGTTAATACCAAGCTCCCACATGCTGCACTTCCAAAAGTTATTAATGTAATGCCTGCAACATCCGCTCTCTTAAACATGTGGTGGTCACAGATTTGCCTTCTTTCTTTCAAGCCTCAGAAGATGCACAACATGCTTTAAGCCTGCCTTCCTTCTATCCTGTTACACCAACGCTACATGAAGTAATAACTGTGCTTTTAGTCACCGTTATTCCTCATTGAGTTGTTTTTCACCAGAGTCACCTAGAAATAGTCGTAGTACTGTTCACATACAGTACACGTCTCTCTTTCCAAAGGATTGTGCTGTGTGCTAAACTCTTGGGCTACAGAAAATACAGGGAACATCTAAAGAAGAAATGGAAGATACCTATAATTAAAATGTGTCAAGATGAGACGATCCACATCCAAGCTCTACTTACTTCAGAATTTTAGGGATTTTATTAGCAGAAGGAACAGAAGGGAGGTTGTGATCCCTTTCCTATAACGTCTTTGGAAACCACTGGGATGGGAAGATTGAGAGTTTTCACAACAGTCAACACTGCAGGGTATTGCAGGGGTTTAAAGTGTTGGTCTTTTAATCCCGCAAGGGGAATATGCAACGACTCATCACAAAAAACTTCAGTTACAGGTTTAACCTCATTTCTGGCACTCACAAGCAAGTTTTTGTTCAACAGAGACACTCAATATTGCACAATCCTCGAGGAAGAAGTGATCTTAACAACTTGTAATGGGAGAAGAGATGGTTTACAAAACAATCTCCTTCAGTTTGTCATTCCCACTAGGAAAAAACTGGCTTCTACTGGTAAGGGCTGTTCCTGGCCTCCTCTTTTGTAAGTCAAATGACAGTGTCACCAAGATATGAGAGGTATATGAGGAACATGCCTGTGATGTGAATTCCTGTACGTATTCTCGTACATTCATATGTGCATGCTGAGCTTCAGATTACAGCTGAACCCTAAATACCAAAGCGGTGAGGACAGCAGATAACTGGTAGTGTTGCCAACACCTTTCTATGGACACAGGTAATGACTTCTTAACGGGAGCCAATTTCTGACCCATCTATTTCCCCACGCCTTTTGACAAGGCTTGCAACCCACAGATGAGGAGCAGTATTACAGGGAGTGCAGGAACTGCAGCTGTGTCAAGCAAGAAACACAGATGATCTAACTACTGCCACCAGCACTCAAGTCAAGCACGCGGGTCGAGTCCATCCCTGAGTGGTCTCCAATGTCTGCTTTTAACGCACTAGTGAAAAAAACCTCACCGAAATCAACCACAACGTAGCTTGAACATAACCTTCTCACCTCCTGTTTAGAAGTTACCAATTTCTGCTCCCTTCCAGGGAGAACCTGCAGGACCATTGCAAGTGCATTTATCAATGAAAACACAATGGAAGCTTGTAGAGAGTAAGCCCAGAATGGGTCTTACTTGCGTAAATGTCTGTCAGCCATTGAACTGCTGGTGTTGACAAAAGCTTGCAGAAAACTTCTCTTTATGAAAAGTAGGGAAGTAATGCAGATGTTGCTTTTGTCTGCTGGAAAGTAAAATAAGGCATTATATGAGTTTTACTTTGGTGGTTTGGGGGTTTTGCAATTAGATTGCAATAGCTTGTGCATCATTACACATTTAACAGACTTAAAAATATGGTCACTGACATGTGTAGCAAGTAGGCTGATAAAGAGGATCAGCATGTGCACCCAGCTATGCAAAAGCTTTTGGGATTCTCCTGAACTACAAGGAAGGAACCCTGCAATTCCCTGTTTTCTCATGACAGTCCAAGCATTTTCTCATCAGCCTTACAGAACCAGAGCCATACCAAGGTTGATGAGTGGTTTGTTGGCAGCCACTACAAGACAAATATGCTCAATATATCTTCTTTTCCTCTCTGCTACTACTCAAACAGCAGGCCAGGCAGGCACTGGGCAGTTGTAGCAGCCCAAAGTCATTCGCTACAGCTTTGGCTGTATTTTTTCTTCCACTGTCTCCTGGATAGGACTCTGGAATAATCAAAAGAGACTCCTCTAGAGAACTCACTCAGGATTTATATTCAGCCCAATAAAGGCCTAGACAGGATATTGGAAGCCTAGTGAATGTCTCCTAGTTGTACTGTGGACATCTGCAAGGATACATCTAACCATGACACTTCAGCGTGGACTACCTCAGTTTCACATTTTCAAGAACTCTTCCTCCACAGTATCGTTTTGTCTGGAGTTATTCCAGCCATACAGATGATGAATGCATATGAACAGAGTACTTCATCATGGAAACTTTCTTTACTGGTCCAATATGAATAAACAGCCTTTTTGAATAATGAAAAAAAATAATTCAGAAATTCAGAAAAGCAAGTTGAATGTGCAGGAAAACAATGAGAGCTTTACAGGTCATTACTCCGTCTAAACTCTTTGGGGTAACAGAAGCGCATTAGTCTATAAGCAAGATGGCAATGAGAATTTGTCTGAATATTGTTTCAGTTTTGGACTACACCTACAGGGTATACACATAGACCTTGGCTTCTAGGGAAAGCAGAAGCTAAACTCGATGATATCTTTATGAGTTCTTCAGGGATGCCTTATAAAAGTCAGAGAAATCCAATAGACATCTTAAAAATACCTTTTAGCAAAAGTTTAATCTAAAGAGAAATTCCAGAGAGCTCTAATTAAATGTGACACGGTACACTCAAAATCCCAAGTCTTTAATTTTGTTTCAATTATTATCCTTTTAATATGTTTCCTCCCTTCCTGTAAGATCGGTGATCACATATTAGCCAGGACACAGCACCAGAAAGCCTGCCAGGGGACACAGGGCTCAGTGGCAAAGTCTGGGCAATATTCTCTCAAGCTCTCTCTGCTCCAAGGTTTTCCGCACAACTTCCTCACCATTAACGTGACCAGGAAAGTGACAGCGTGGTCTTGTGCATTCCCCAGAGCCCTCCTAAACCAGCAGCATGTATGATTGCAACAGCAGTGTTAGCAGGGTTACAAAATGGTTCTCTGCCAGTCTGTATTTAATTGCGGAACAGACAAGGCATCTTTAGACTATGCATCATTTAGAATATCCTGCATTCTGCACTAGTTATGATTTGCTGGTTTGTACTTCTTATGGTGTTCAATATACAGGAGGACAGAAAGAACAGTTATTGGAAAGAAAAAGCGTCGAAGAGGGGAAGGGAGCTCACAGTTTAATTTTGTAATCTTGTTAGAAGTAAAATTAAGAAGTTACTAGAATTTATGCTGCATTAGAACCTGAAGAAGGGAAAAATACAATTACCAAGTGGTCCTATACACCAGTGGAGACAGAGAGTATAAGTATAGTATAAGCCAAAAGCTGAGAGTTAAAGCCAGATTCCTTGAAATGAGAAACAAGGTCCACGTCCGTAGCAGGAAGTGTAGATAATTATTGGAACCATCAAGCAAAGGAACTGATGGATTCTCCACCCCTTGAAATTTTCTAAACATCATCAAATTAGAAGTTTTTCTCTTTTATAGGTAGATAAATAGATAGATATTCTCTTATATGTAGTCTCATATATAGAGGTATTTATCAAATAAGTTAGTAATAAAACAAGTTGAAAGTCTATATCCTTTGCTATGCAAGTGATCAGGCATGCAGGTAGTGCCTTCTAGCTTATATATATATTCAGAGAGAAAATTGATGAGGTGAAATTTTTGTTGCAGCTGATTAGTTAAACCATGCTGGCAATGACTGAATTCCTTTCGCTGCTGCCATGCTATACATATGGAGCTCTCTCTGAAAACTGGAGTTTCTTTGGGACCCCACAGACAAGGATTGTGGCTTCTTAACAGTGCACACAAAAAAACCGCAGCATATCATGTTAGCTTAAGCTATTTAGCATGAACCAAGGACACAGTCAAGAGAGATCTGACAGACTTAGATGAAGTGACTGAAGATGATACCAATACCAGCTGCCTGCTCCATGGCCCGCTGCTTGATGCCTCAGCAAATATATGGTCTGTGAAACAGGCTGGCTGAGGTACAGATTTCACATTATTTGGCCCTGTCTGTGTTGGCAGAAAGGTGGGTTGGACCTGAGTGCCAGTAGTGTCTTAAACCACTGCATTTCGGACTCCCAGATCCTGTCTGTTGGTGGTCTCAGCAATGAGGAAGTGGCAGCACAGATTTCGGAGCAGGAAGGACGCCAAGCACAAGCACCTCAGGGATCTGGAATACATACTGCCTGTACTGTATACTGCAAAATAGCACCCGGGCTAATAAAGCAGGCAAGCAGAAATTATACTGCATATGTCAGTAGGAGCTACTTATTTCCTAATGCAAGATGACTTTAACACAGGGTGAAGAGTAATGAAATGTAACTGAAATTCTTGAGAAAAATACTTTCTTCTTGTAAGAAACGTACTAAAAATGAGACGCATATTTTGTGTGCGTTTGGCAAAAATCAGACAGAGACTATACACAGATATGCAGCCAGGTAATGTCAGGTACTCTCATCAAAAAGTCTGATTCAAAGGCAAAAATTTTAGGGAACTTTGCCAACAGATTCAAAAGCTATTGCTACACACAATTACAGAATCATTCCTATCCTGCATACCAGTTGGGGATACAAAATGCCACAGGCGAGTTTGCATTCACTGGACTGATTGCATTTAGGCTATGAAGAGCCAAAGAGAAAAAAGAGGCTTGTTTAGCTGAGTTTCCAAAGACAGATTCAAGCATCCCTCACTCAGAAAGTCTAATCTCAGGCTGACATTGGCTACGTAAACTCTTTAAAGCTTTAAAGATTACTGTAAAGCTGAGCCAGGTGAAATCCACAAATGGCTAGAAAGCAAATTCAAACTCTAATTCCACAACCTTCTCCAAGTGCAACCCCATAGAAAACCTCATCCTATTGCCACATTCATCATTTCTTAAGAGGTATGGAGCAGCCACTCTCATCAAGCAATACTCCAGATGGGTTTTTCCACACAGTAGTGCAAGGGAAGCAGGAGTAGATGAAGATAATGCCAAAGCCAAACAGCACAGACAGCGAACACTACAGCGAGGACCTTCCAAGAGAAGTCCTACCAAGCAACGGTCTTGTCTCTCCTTGCAGGCACACCACCACTCCTAGACAGCAGAGGCAGGAAAAATTACACATTTTGGCAAAATTTGCTAGCAATTTTGGGTGTTATGCTCTTAACTGTAACTCTTTAGTTTCCTGTACAGGGTTATCCATGTCTGTGTAGAGAGTCCTACAACAGATGGCATTTCACACTCTATAGCACGCACCCTGCATCAAAAAACCTATGCATTTCCAGTGTCTCCCTTCACTTAAGTGAGCTATCAACAACCACCGCTAGTTTAACACAGTGCCCCCTGAAGCTGTCCCTCCTTTCCACTTCTGAAATTGGTAGATGTGATTCTTCAAGATTTGTAGAGTCCTGTTCTTCTTTGGACAAACGGCAGTGTGAAAGTGCAACATGAACTTTGATGACGTGCTAGCAAAGCCAATATCCTTACAGCATTTCTGCTGCTTTGCTTTCCCTTTGATATACTTGGCTCTTAAATCTTGCAGTGGAAATTACCTGGATTATACCGATTTTTTTGTGCAGTTGCTTTTCTCCCAGTTGACCCAGTTTATCTTTTACTGGATGTGCTGATGCCTGCTATATGCTAAAAGACCACAGTGAGGCAGGTATGCTCAGCGAGTTCTTGCCAACCCTTTGGGATTAACAGTTTATTTAGTATTCCTCCTACACCCTGTCACGCTGGCCTATGTGAGATTTCAAGCAGAAAGCAGTGATTACTCAGAATGCTGCTCCTGTTACTTTTAAATTTGCTTGGCTGACTTGAGAGGGACTGAACTAAGTCCGCACATGCTCAAGGACTTCCAGTCCTCTCGAGACAATTATTTTAAGGTACTAAATATTGTTCCTGTTCAGAACAAATAACACACGATACACAGCTGAATTTTCCGAAGGACATCACTGAAACATGCAAAGCTTAACATAAGCACTTGATTGCAAAACCAAACCACTCAGTATTTTGACAACTGTAATATCAGCAGCTCAGGAAACTAAAGGAGTGATTTTGTGCACTTGCTATACATCTCGTGCTTCTCTGATATTCCCCAACATGCAAACACAAATCAACCCAGAACAGTTACTCCTGACATAAACTTGGGTAAAGGGAAAAATCAGGTCCCCATCCTCTGTCACTGCTTCAAATCAGATGGAGAAAATGACCAGAGTGTTGTGAAATGAAAGAAGTAAAATAATGAGGCTCTGGATTTTCTTCCATTTATTTGAGAAACATCAAACTATGATTGATTTCAAGCACACATGAAAAAGACAGAGGGGACAAAAAGAGCCAATTTGTGGCTTTGGGTGTGCTACCAAAGTGCTTGTTCTGACAAGCTGTGTCCCTTCCCTGGCTAAGTGCCCTCTTCTTCCTTTCCCTTTTGTGTGTCCACATAATTTCCTGATTATGCAAATGCACAGCAAAAACAGTTCGTCTGAAAACGAAAATCAAGACAAAACAGAAGACTGAACTGGTACATGAGGTTTATGTGTCATCTGTCATTGCACAAGGGAGAGTTTGCTCGTCTGAGGATGCCAGTGTTTGAGCAGGAGGGCGAGCAAAAGCTTGAACAGTGGAAGCAGGTGAAGTTCCAGCTTTCTCCTGCACCCTTTCCCAGCCCGACACACTCTTGCTGCACAGCTAATGTTTCTGTGAGATTCCCCAAGGGTTTCCCATGTTATACCAGGGTTTGTTATTCTAAAATTCCGTATTAAGCTATAAACCTTATCAGATTTTTTAGACAAAGTTAGGCTACCCGTGAATCATCGGGAAAGATGGCAACTAGCTGGCTGAGGGAAAGCTTCCAGATGGCAGCACCACTTTCAGAGAGATGCTCCTCCTTCCCAATATGCTTTTGAGCGACTTCCTCGTCTCTTCCTTCACACAGAGCTGCACTGAGCCAAGGTGCTCGATCAGAGACTTTGTGATTCATTTGGAATGAACAAAATAAAAAGTCTTCCTACTCCTGTGCCAATCCATGAGGCACTTCTGTCTTGCACATGCATAGTTTTTGTCCTCCCATCCCAAAATAAACATACTAGAACCAGAGGGAAAATGAAAGCCATGAGGGAGGAGAAAGTAATTTCCATGCAATGGGAAACTACATAGACTAGTACTTGGATGGATCCCCAGCTAAGAGATGTGATATGACAGAGGCCCATAAAATCAGGAATGGCACAGAGAAGATGGACAGGCAACAATTATTCACAATTTTTCATCACATACGAGTAGGGACATGGAGTAAAACTATCAGGTTTGAAAACAAATTTATGGAAATATTTATTCATATAATTAAATTGCAGTTTTAAAATGAGAATACATTCCTATAATGAAACACTGCTGCAGATGAAAATATAGATGGGTTCAAAAGAAATGAAATATATTATTAAAACGCTGACCTCAGGGGCTTATTTATCAATTTTTTTAATATCAAAAGCAAACCAATCATTTCAACTCTGAGTTCTGCTCTTCAGAGGAATCCTCTGCTCTTTATCATGTACAAGGAAAATAACAGCAATGACAAATGGCGCCAGCCCTGGTCACTCTCCCCCAGGCAGGAGAGCTGCTTGAGCCTATGGGCGCCACACCGTACCCACCCACGCCAAGGTTAGAGAAGCCCTTCGAGGCACAGGTCTGGCCTCCCCTGACACAACGCCTGCTATGACAGCAGCCAGAGGATGTGGGGCATTTGGAAGTTAGGAAGCTGACAACTGGGGGAAGATGCTGGTGGTGCCCCTGGGCCTGAAGCCTGTCAGCTCCCCGGCGAGGACTCTCGTGCACTGTAAGAAGGGGGCACAGCTGGGGACACGGTCCACTCTGCACCCTGGTGTGTGTGTGGGAATTTCCAGGCTTGGGTAGGACAGCCTTCACAAGCCTGCCTGAAGGTTTCTATTTCAGCAGCTAGCGGTACACGAGAAAGAGAACAGCCTATGTGAGAAGGAAACAGATACATGAGCTGCTAACTGGTGGGAAACAGGCTCTATTTTGGACTCTTAGCCTACAGCACTGCTTCTAAAATGCACAGATCTGATTTTTTTATACTTACGAAAAACCAGAAACTCTGAAATAATTACTTGCCTAGTGGCTGCCTGCTCACTTTGGGACTCAATGGCCGTAAACACAAATCTACACTTTGCCCTGTTTTCAAGAGAGTACCCAAGAGTCTAATAACCCCCACTCTAGATAAATATTGGACTAAAAATCAGTGAGTGAATGATTTTGGCACAGTGGTGAGGGCACAGAGAGCAGATCTGCACCCCAGTCTCTGATCTGAGGAATATCCATACTGCACGCAGCACCTCCAAGAGGAGAAAGACCAACCCGAGAATAACCAGGTGCCGATGTCAGCCACAGGGATGTGGGAGACCAAGACCTTGGTCCCAGCACCACATCAAGGATGTGTCCATGAAGATGTGCTCCAGGCTGGCAGAACCACGCCAGCCTCTGCAGCACTGCCAAGCAGGACACTTGAGGATGGCCATAGGGCCTAAAGAGTAGAGTAAAGGCAGTTGTTAGCCTCTGCAGGCACCAAAGCACCCAAAGGGTTTGAGTCTGAGGGAGATGGTACCTCTCTTCCTGCATGGCAGCACTCTTTCCCAGTTCAATATCTGTTTCTCTGAGCAGTCACTGCGCTGTTTCTGCAATTATCCTCGAAAGGACTCAGATTCTCAAACTACAGTGTAGGTGAATGGTGTCATTCAATTTGTGCACTCAAGGAAGGTGTCCAAAGGCTTAAAATAGGATGAGAAGCAAAAGGCTATTTCACTTCAAGTGGAAAAGAGACGTCAATAAAGAAACTTGGAAGTGCCTGTCGATATTGAAGCAAACTGTTCAAGCAGGGTCAGACAGGCACTGAGAGCCTCTGCAGAGCGTGGCTCCTCTGACCAGACCAGGAGACGTGTCTAGAAAGGGACTTTTCTCCTTCACTTTCATAGCATCTAAATGAAGCTGTAGAAAATGAGCTGGCCAGAAAAAAAAATCTGTTTGGAAAGAAAGTATAGTCAATTTTAATCACTACCAGGATTATTAATTGCATGTTATTTATAGTGTTTATAGTGTTTTACAGACCACTAAGAAACAGCATTCCCACACATGGCTTGAAATAAAGTCGTCTTCAGAATTTGTTTACACATTTGAAGGATCTGTCAAAATAACAGATGCAATATTTGCATTTGATGACAAGATTTACCTCTTACGAAGAAAGGGTTAAGTGCCTATACACAGTTCTTAGCCACCTTTTCAAATGCAGTCTCTTCATAGGAAACGCTAGGGACATCTGATAGGAAACATATTTGGTGGCTGAGCTAACCAGTTTTCCCAGCTCCAGTGAAGATGATAACAAGTAACTGTAGAGGCAGTGAGCTTTGAAACAGTTCAGTAATAAATTTTCTTGCTAAAACTGGGTAATACCATTTTTCCCCTCTGTAAGAAAGACAGTGTCTCTAGCTGTCTCCAAGTCCTTGAGCAAATCCCTGTAAATAACATAAAAGGAAGTCTGTTTCTACCAAGTATCTAAAAAATCTGCAAGGAAACACTACGTAAGATAACTCAGATCTTCTTACTCTTCTTAATTACATTGTATGGAACTAGATCCCACTTCAGAAATCAAGTACCTAATTACAACCTAAACCGTAGGAGGCCCATTTTTAATCCTAGCTACTTGATATAATGATATCAATGCTACTTATACGGATCTTACTAGTACAGTAATATGGAATAATTCCTCTGCTAGCAGGGAAATAGTTTGGATTTATAACGGTGCAGCTGAGAACAAATCAGAGCCTCATATTTATTGAGGTTATTCATATCTAGTGCAGTCATTAACACCAGGCTACCTGTAAACCCTGGTGCTGTTGCTAACTGAATGAGCAAGCTTTCACATGTATTTCTATTCATAATATTACAGCTGTTTCAGCTTTCCTGTTTCAAGTAGATAAATATTTATTTAAGGATTACTGTAGCAGGATTATAGCACTTCTGAAGACTTTCTTGCAGATGTAAATTTATTTAAATATCAGATGAAATCCTGAAATACTTCTGCCAGAGTGTGATTTGTAGTTTGAATCTGGATTTAACCACTGACTCGGCAGAAATGTACTCTAGGGCAGCTTTTCCAAAAGCACTTCAGTGTTTGGAGAAACAACGTTGCGTCAACATTTAATGAAACTCGTATGTCCTGGTAAGCCTGGGTTCTTACCTTACTGGAGAGCTGCCAAAAAAGAGGCTTTTCCTGGATTCCCTTGTGTGCACTGAGTGGGGTGGCTCCACGTCTCCAAAACACCCCAAATGTTCTTGGGGCTTGAAAGCTTTCGCAGGTCTTGCCAGTATCCTTGTGTTGGGGACATTGCTTCACAGTGAAAATACTACTTTGGTTAAACATAACAAGTCACAGTAACGCCAGCCATAGCTCAATGGACAAACCCATTGCTAGAAGGACACTCACAGAGTTGACAAGCTCAGTGTTAGGATCTCGGGTGAGACATGCTCTTGTACCCTGAGAAAGACATCCCAACAGCACTCTCCAGAGTATTCTTCCTCCCTGCATTTTGAAATTCAAAAAAACCCAAACATCAAATTAGGAATAAAAAGTCCTGCAAGGCAGATGATACTGTTCTAAGGTTGTTTTCACTATTAAACTATGAGAAGCTTTGGCTAAAAGCCATGGACCATAGTAGTTACATTTTCAAAGTAAATCTTAACCAAGTGGTCATGCCCAACCAACATGGAAGCACTGATCAACTCCTTCCTCTGGAAAGAGAGCAGAGGCAGCAGGGCACTGCTGGCACTTCCCTCATAAGTGTATTGAGTTGTTAAAAACTTTGTGTCAAAATCATTTCTAGACTGCAACTCTCCTTAGTTGGCTTCCTGAAAGACAACATTTTCAGAAATGTGGTAAAATTCCAGCTGGTCATTTCCAAGTTATCCACATGTGACAAAATGGTCCTGTTCCTGTATTACATTTTTAGTTTCTTCTTCACTGCAAAAATGCAAATACTATTGTATAATTTTGTTTCCATACTTCCCCTACCCCCAATTTCCTTTCGAATTTATGTATTCGGTAAAGATGCAACAGGAACGAAGTCCTCTTGCACGGGCCCCCTGTGATAGACCTGTTGGATCTTGAATTTCTTGGCTCAGCTTGTTCCAAGGACCCCAGGGACGTTCAGGGCCCTTGCTCAGGGGCGGATGTAAAGCACCAAGTGCTCTACCGCTACTGGGCAGCTCTAGAGCTAAGCAGGCACACGACCTTTATACAGCTGATGATACAAAATCCACAGAGTTTACATAGTAAAATCAATGCTTTCTCTTGGATTATCTTCAAAATATATTGGAATCTAGATCAAGGGCTTGATCCTGCAACCTGTCCCCATGTGAGTGATCCTATTCAATGCCATGGTACTGTTTACCTGGCAATAGGCAGTAAAAAGAGGCCGCCGTGTACTGACACAAATGTCACTGAGCAAAGGGTCTCTAATTTGCTGTAGAATGAGGGACGTACTGTAAAAACATGTTGGAAAAAATTCACCCCACGTCCAATCCTCACTGAAGGGAGAAGAAATAAAGACGGGACAACTCTGGTGCAAAGCCACAAAGAAACCCAGTCTCTCTTAGATAAGGTAGTTCCGATAGATTTTTGCAGAAGCTACAAAAAGGCTGCGAGGAATGTGTCCCCTGCTCAGGAAGTAATAATAAAAGAGCACCTCAACTTGCATCAGCAAATCCAGCGTTTATTGCCAAGGAAAGCCCAAGCTTTCTCCCCAGTGACAGAGAGGACTCTGTTCCAACAGGTGTCAGAGACAAAAATACAAAACCAAGAATATCAGGGGAGAGCCAGGGCTGCCGGCACCCTGATTTCAGCAAGCAACTCTTTGAAAATAATACCCAAAAAAAAGCAGAATTGTCTGCGTGGAAGTGACAATGAACTAACGGAACAACTGGGTTTGTAGTGCGCGTGATTCAGGGGCATGGAATATTTTTTTAAGTGGCTCCC
Source organism: Aptenodytes forsteri (assembly GCF_000699145.1). Classification (NCBI taxonomy): domain Eukaryota; kingdom Metazoa; phylum Chordata; class Aves; order Sphenisciformes; family Spheniscidae; genus Aptenodytes; species Aptenodytes forsteri. The sequence continues at coordinate 7,888,822 of NW_008796222.1, read as the reverse complement.
TCCATAAATAAATCTTGTATTTTGCTTTTGCGAACAAGCAGAAGAAAGTTTTATTAATAAGGTGTTTTGAATGTTGATCTGCTTGGCACAATCAAATGGGCAATTGAATCCAAAATAGTCACTGCAAAATATATTTTGAAACATATTTTCCCTCTGATCCAACATCAGTGGTTGCCAACAAAACAGTGAAAAATGGCTGAGGCACAAATTTTGATATTAAAACCACATTTTTTTTCAGTTGTGGGGTATTTTCATAATGCCCTGCTTAGAAGTTTATTTATTTTGTAGAACTCATTAGAGAAGCATAGGATAACCCCAGTGCACAAAATAATGCCTGATTTGCTGATACGCTTGAAAGATTTCTTTTTTTTTTCTTTAAAGTGATAGCCAAAATAAACTGCAAAAACACTAGTATTGGAAAAAATAACAAAGCAAATGATCCATGGACATATCTCAAAAGTCACACAAGTATTCCCTGTGCAGTCACTGGCATGTTGAAGGACATTTTCAATATATAAGGACCGCAAAGCTGAACCTAATTCTTGTATCTCGTGGTGGTACAGGGAAAAAATAGTAAAGACATTTAGCTCAAGCCTTGAGATCAGACGTTACTCATTTGCAGTTCTCAATGTCTTCATTTGGCTCCAATGAAAATAAGTCAAAGAAAAATAATCAGAACAACAACAATCTTAATGGTTATAGCAGCAGTGACCTAGGAAAATGAGCCTCTGTCCTCCTCTGCTTTCTGGGAGAGGCAGGCGGCTCCTGCAGCTGCATTTGCCATGGGCTAGGAAATGTTTTGCTGCGCTTTTCAGCCTGAGGGATGGCCCTGTTGCCTGACATTTTCTTTTCTGCTGTCCCAGAAAGATGATTGCTTCTTATGCTGGACTGTCATCGTCTTGCACTGGCTCCAAGGCACACTGCTTTTCTGTTATTACATATACTGGCATGCAAAACCATTAAATGAAAAAGGGACACTTTCTTTATTCGCAAAACTAAGAGTCAGAAAATTATAAGAAACTAGATTTACAGCAGCCCCTGCATCCTTAATCCTACTCTTTTGTATGCTTGCCCTGGGAAATGATTGTGTAGCAGAGTCATATAGTTAAATGCTGTGTCATAACGCACAGTGTGTGCTTGCAAGGCTTGCCTTTTTAAAATTAAAAATAGGTTTTAATTTTAACACCCTCTTCTCTTTGTTTCGTGTGTTATCCACAAGAGAAGGGTAGAGAAAAATCAGCTGAAATATTTCTTTCATTAGAATTTGCCAATTCAGTGATGTTGAAACATTTTGTGGAAGGGTTGTGACTTTGACAAAGTTCCAGCAGAGCCCACACGTGTCCTAAACAGTCCCCCAGCACTATTCCCTCATCGCCTGACAAGGAGTCGTGCACCCAGCAACACAAGCTGCTATATTTTCAGCTCCTCGGGAACCCACAGTCCCACGATTTCCAGGATCTGAGACTTGCTGCCTTCCCCAGAGCCAAGGTTGCAGTCCCTTTCATAGAAAATCTGATATATTGGAGTTTTGTGGCTAGGTGGAACAAAACCAAAATATTAAAATGCCCTGTGACGGTGTCAGAGGAGGCCCCCAGTGCAGCCTGCTTCCTCCTAACTTAGCTGTTGCTCCACCGGCTGCTGGGCACTTGCAACCTGATGTGAGCAGCAGGCATTGCTCGGGCAGGGTAACAGGCTGTGATTGCTGTGGCACATTGCAAATGCCCAGAACAGTAGATTGAAGAGAGGGAAACAGCAGTGATGGATGGACAGAGAGGCTCACCCTGAACAGCATTTTCTTGAAACCCAGAGGTGTTTCTCTTTGCTTTCTGATGGCCTTTTGCAAACAGGGGGGAGATGGTGGTGCTTGAAGAGAAGTCATAATGTCCTCAGTAAGAAAAAGCATAAAACACCTAAAGATGGGGTGACTCTTTGTCTCTCTTCCCTCTGATTGCCTTTTAACTGGCAATCAGAAGCAAAGTCAAGATTTAGTAGAGCCTGGTGGCGTCTATCCTAGAAGTCCACATCACCCATCTGCTGGGTGCTGGTGTTCCCAGGAATTCCTCTTAAGAGTGTTCAACACAACAGGTCCAAGTAGCTTGGGAAGAAGAGGCACATCTCCTGTGCACCTTTACTGACAACTGACACAAACGTATGCACAGACTGTTTCTATCTTGCTGTCTCGGCAGAGACTGCGTCCACACTAAAACCTGGGTGCTGGCAGCTGCAGCAACACGAAGCTCGGCCCAGGCTTCAAAACCCATCCAGCAAGTAGGGGAAATGACCGTGTAGGGAATAAAGCTGCGTGCCTACATTGTACTGTAATCTCCAGGGTGGCTGCCACCTTGACATGCTCCGCATGGAGACCAAAGACAAGGTTTTATTAGAAGGCCAAGTCACACAAGTACCTTGGGGAAACAGGGCAAGAGCTGCTGTTACTGAAGGAGATCCCCCACCACTGCCATGAAGTCCTTGGCTGTCCTCCTCTCAGTTAGTTTCCCAGCTGCTTTCTGATATCCCTGCACTCTGTTTCCTCCCATCGTCTCCCTTGCTCCTCTGCTCCATCTCCCCCAGACCCTGCAGGTGCTGGTGAGCACTGGCCGAAGATGGAATAGGACTTGTCTGCAGCCCCCTGGGGAAGTTATCCCAGGTGGGTGCGGGTGGTCCGTTGCCCACTGCTGGTGGTCAGCTCCATGGGCTCCACTCTCTCAGCTCAATAAAAGCATGCCCATGCCACAGGTCCACCTCAGTGCCACTGCCTACACACCATTGCCTCTCACTGCCTTCAGCGTATGGGACTTGATAGCTATGGGGGCCCTTGAGCAAAGAGATCCTGTCCCCAGCACTGTTCCCTCTATCACTGTCTCTAGCCATGCTCACCCATGCCTTCACCTGCCGAGGGCTGTGCACGGGCTGTGGGACCCCACACCTCCGCTGGGGCATTTCTGGAGAGTGCAAGCCAAGCCATTGCTTTCCCCCGCTCTTTAGGCAAGGACAGCAGCAAAGTCATGGGCTGTGGAGTACCCTCCCTGTCACCAGGAGATGACCCCATCTCCTCCCTGTCCTCCAGGTCACCGCAGCTTGTCACGTCCCTGTCTGATCTCAACAACCCATCAACGCATATGAATCAGAGCAGCAAATAGCATCTTCCCATCTTCACACACCCCTGCTCTGGGTTCACTGGTCACTTCGCTGCAAAGGGCATAGCAGAAACAGGATCTTTTCTGCACTTGACACCTGGCTCTGACAGCCTGGAAGCTGCCCAGCTGGCCAGAGCCCTTTGTGGCCCAGAGACCTGAGTCCAGCTCCTGTGGGGGAGGACTGGCTGCTTCCTGGGGTAGTGCGGTTCACGGGCACAGCCTTCATTTCCCATTTCCAGGCAACCGAGCCACAACTGCTCCAGCCCATCGAAGCGTCACTCAATATGTCATGCAGACCCTGGGCAAACAGTGCCAGGAGTGTCACCCTTTCCTGCACACAAGACCAAAGGGCAGGTGCAACCACAGCAAGGGTGAGTCAGAAGTACCCTGCCAGGCTTCAGATGCTCTAATGCAGCCAAGGGGGCTTCAGGAGGGCGGACCTGTGCAGGGTGAGGTGGTGCAAAGCAGCCCTGTGAGCCACCTTCCCCTCCATTGGAGCAGGGCTCTCTGCAGCGTCTCACACAGGTACCTGGCAAAAGCACAGCCAATTCTTTTATTTCATTACCTTCTAAAATTTTCTGCCATTATCCTTCCAGCTGCCAGTAGATGGTGATACTTTATCTCCATCCAAGATGCATGTGCGCACTGGAGAGCCAGGGAGGCAGCGTGACAGCCTGTTTGAGAAGAGATTGAAAAATAAAAAAAATATACAAAGCCGAAAGTCAGGCTCCAGACAACCTCCTGCTTGTGCAGACGCTGATTTTGAAGGTCTAGCTAATATCCCCAACCTTACTCAGGCATCCTGGCTAGATTTCCAGAGCTGCAAAAACGGCAACTTCAACTATATCACTTGCTTCCTAGTGTGATCCTTTGTGTGTGTTTTAATGAGCGCATGAGAGGAAGCCTGAAGGCACAGCTCTTCATGGAAGCAGCACAGTCTGGGCACCGGAGAGATGAAGAAAATTTATTTATTGCTGAGAATGCAAATAACATCCTCACCCTCTCTAATGAAGCAAAATCCTGGAGGTGTGTTCGGTGATCACATTCTCTTGAAAAGCTCCCTTTACTTTACAGACCTCTCTTCCCGCAGCAAGTGAAAAACAGTCTAAATCGGTGATCTGCACAGCAGTGTAAATCGCTGATCTACACAGTCCTCTGTGGAAAATGTACTCTCACACTTCCAGCTCTTACAAATTGCCTTCAGTTCTAACCCGATCATAAGAAAAAAATAGAGCAGATCTGGCTAAATCCTGCCTGAAATTGCAATGGCAACATTTTTGTCATTCCTGATTTATTGATATATCATTTACTTCGGGCAAGACTGGTGTGGTCATGAATGATGTGGTCCTAAGCACAGGCAAAGGGTGGCAGGATAAGATAGCCCTGCCTAACGCTAAGCCGCATGGCTGGCCGTCTTGCAGGCATGCTAGGAGTGACTGAAAAAATATGGACCACAGCAGATCTTTCCCCTGTTATTGCTCCAATTACAGGCCTGATCTTCCTCTCCCAGAAGCTCTGTGGGTTACATGCGTGATCATTTTGTCTGTCCTAAAACCATTGCTGACACACTCTCACCCATTCAGCTGGGAGCCATTTTTTGGCAGGTGCATTTCTTAGATGTTCCCATCTCCATTGCCTGGAGAAATTACTTTACAGCCTCATCAACTCATCCTTGCTTTGCCTGGATCCACTCCACAGGTGCTCCAGGTTGTGGCTTCGGTGCCACCAGCCTGTACAGGCATTTCATGGCTTGGGATTTGTCCGGCTCGTGGCCTACAAAGGGTAACAGCAGATACCAAACCTGTGGACACCTCGTGGTAGGGAGGGCAGAGCACAGCTCAAAACACTGGGCTCAATTCAGCAGTTTGCACAGGGCACTAAGATACTACCAGTATGAGCCCGTAACATTATTATGAAAACAGGGATCTAAAATCAGTTCTCCCTCTTACACAAACAGTACATGTAGCCCAGCAAAATGGGCATCTGAGAAGAAAACGGCCTTGGTTAAATCTCGCCAGCTAGAGGACGTAGCTATCGGTTGGGTTTCAGCCCTACCTACTGCACAGTTAGCAGCAGTTAGCAGTATGATTTTTCCCTCAAAGTACAATTTCCAGACAACTAATTTGGACTCAAAATATCTCTCTCTCCTTAGGGTTTCAAGAAGACAGAAACACAAATTAGAGAGGAACCGTTCGGATTTAGCAAGAGGTTGTAAACATTTCACCCAACGAAGAGAATAAGCATCAGCCGATAATTTTAGAATCCCATAAAAGAGGCAAAAGCCACCCAGGCAGACGTCAGAGAAAAACCTCCAAAATACACATACAGAAATAGGAGATAAAACAACGAAGTGCAATCAGTCCCCAGAAACTCCCACCCAGAGCGGTAAGGCTGAGATTATGCTGGCCAGGCCCAGGAGGGAGAGAAAAGAGCAGTCAGGGCTCTGACAGCACCCTGGTGAGGGAGCGGTGCCAGTCAGCAGCCCCAGCCTGTGCGTTTCTCACCTTCTGCGAAATGAAGTCCCGCTTTGAGCCTCTCCTGCATGTGTGGGGAATAGCTGACTGCGGCAGCTGGCAAATGGCTCTGGTGAGAACAGTAAAAGCCGTCATTAAAATAAAAAAAATAAAATAAAAAAAAAGATCGAGAGCAACAGATACATTTGACAGGAAAATCACATCAGAAGCAGGTTATGGGGAAACGCCTGTGGTGAAATTGCAGCTTCGGGCTAAAGAGGCACCTGCTGTGCCCACTGTTAATTAATTGCCACGGCGCCAGATGCCACTAGAAATGCCTCACCGTGGCTAGCGAGATGTGTCTTGCCTGTGAAAAACTTTCACTCTCTGCATCTCTCCAAGCAGCTTGCTGGGGAATAAAACCCCTCAAGCCATCTGATGGGATAAACGCTCCCAGTTAGCCTGGAGCCCGCAGTTCCAGGATGGGACTGGGGCAGGCGGAGATTTGACAGCCTGCGCCAGGGCAGGCTTCAAACCTTTGGTGTCTTAAATAGGTGGTCTTGACCCAGGCATGGGAGGAGCTGCTCGTGGGAGATGTTCCCCATGCAAATTGCTCCACATGGTTTTGATAATTTCTGCACCCTTTCTTTACAAGATGTGTTGTTCGATGCCGCGATCGACGGCAGAGCTGTGCCATCTGGGAGCTGCAGCAACTTCTCCTCCCAGCTCTGTGCAAGGCTGTGGAAGAGAAACGTGTATCCCTAGACCAGGCACTCGCACTCAGACTGGCTGCATCCACTTCCCTGTGGATGGGAAAGGCACACAGGGGTTCCCCCTGCCAGCCAACGGCTCCTGCCTTCTACTTCTGCTGTCCCCGAGCCCGCCATCACCTGGGGCTGAGCCCGCCCTGCTGCTGGGCGAAGCCTCAGAACTGTCCCCTGGGTCAGGCTCCATCCCTGCTGCCTTCCCCCTGTCCCACCGAGTCATTTGTCACCTGTGAGCTGCAGGGTCCCCATTGAACTGCCCCCAATCCTTGTTCATCCCACTTCCAATCCCGCAAGCCCCATGTCCCCGTTGTCTCTGCCCAGAGGGGTCCAGCTGCTTGCAAGGGGTGGAAAGCCTGGGCCAGTGCTGCCGAAGGATGCTCAGTGCCAGCGCAACATCAGGAGCAGGATCAGGCCTGCAATACCTTCGTCTTCCCTCCTCTCAGCACCAAAGTTTTCTCTTGACTTCCACGCCACTCAGCTCTCTTACCAGCCACCTCTCTTATCCCTTAATTTTAGCCATGAGTCTCCTATTCCCATTTGTAAAATACTCTCAGGGAGGTATCTGCCATGAGAGCAGCTCTCACCCCAAGCGCCCCCCGACCCCCCGCATGCCAGGGATGCAGACAGCCCGGACTCCATGGCATTTCAGCATCAGATTTATTATTAATTATTGGTGTCATTATTACACTGCACCTATGAGCCCTGGCCATCTAGCAAAGCTCCGCGCAGAATATTAAAATGCTAATTTCCCTCCGAGATGAGAACTTGCTGGTGTCTCTCTGCTCATTTGTTTGCAAATGTCGTTTTCCTGTCGAGGCTGTATTCCCAGCAGGCACGGCAAGGAAACGCTTGCATAAACAGCCCCTGTTTAAGAAACCATGTATCTCACACATTCATGCATTATAGCCCTAACTGGGATTACTGTGACACTATAAGAAAACCATTTCGTTTTGTCTGATGCATTTTTAAGGTCTTATTGTGCCTTCAGAACACCTCGATGCAGTGACAGCTTTAGGATATATGGTGGAGGACGTCATTTTCTTCTGCAAAGCGTGGCTTAGTTGGCTGTAATAAGTTATATTAAGGCGCAGCTCATTTTTGTGCCCCTGTGTATGTCTCCAAATGGCGGGCTGGTGCGTGACTGCTGCAGCTGCCCCGGGTTTTGCCCTGGTATCGGGTTCTCGCTTGGAGAGCAGGCGGCAGCGCGGCTCTTGGCAACAACGGCTGTCCTGGGCTGGGAGCCAGCACCCGCCGGAGTTGATGGGAGCCCTCGCACCGCCACCAAAGGACTCAGGGGCTGCGCTCCCGGGCAGAGACACCCTCTCTATTTGCACAGGACAGAAAACCCCCTATTTTTAATGACGGCGATTAATAGGGTATGGTTTTTAATGCTAACAACAGGTAGGTGGAGAGGTGGCTCAGGGAAAGCAGAGTAAAAGGCTGCAGCTCTGCAAGCGAAGCAAAGAAGTGCTGTTACTTCTTTCCCCCCCCGCACTGAGTTTCCTTGGAGAGCTGCATGTGAGGTGCCAACCCCCTGAGCATCACCTTCCCTTTTCACTGCCGAAGTACCATCTCTTGAAAACCTCTGAATTCTCTTCTCCTCAGCTGCGTCATTTCCAGCAGTCGATGAAGCATGGGAATTGTTTCAGGCTGCATTTTAAACCAGCATCCAGTGATGTGGCAGAGGGAGCAAAAGAATTTGGTACCAGCAAATGCAAATACGGCAGTTCAGCTTAAAACAAACAAGCAAATGAAACCAGGATCTCCCCCCGCAGGTACTTTTTGTAAGAGCGTGCCATTATTATCCCTCTGTCATTGAGCAAGACTGGCAGCTTTATCTCAAGTTGTGCAATACCCCTAATGCTTAGAACTATTTCAACAGCTCCGAATCGTGGGGGATGCAGAAACACAGCCAGAAAGTAGCTTGGAGAGACAATGGACAGTTTTTACAGCTTTACAGCAAATGTCGCACACATACGTATTACAGGCTGACTCATGCAAACAGGATCTTCCTTCTTTTTACAGTCGCAGTCCCCATCCCACTTACAAATACCTGCCTTACATTAAGGCCACGTGTCTGCCTCCAGTTGCTGTTACAAAGCAATTGCAGTGGGGTTTGCCGCTGCCAGATAGCAGCTCTACATGACTGGTAATAATCTCCTCCTCAGGTTAGGGATGCAATCATGTTTGCAAGTGTTTAAAAGTTAAAAAGAGGCATAGCTAGCACTCCTGAGTGAGATGAGAGTCAAACAGACTGGGACAATCTGTGGATAAAAAAATCAAAGTTAAGATGTAGCAAAAAGCATCACAGGTACCTGCTCCTGTAACTCGCAGGGCTAAAGAAGTCACTGACGCAGCAGCCAGAGTTGATACCTGGGGACACCTGTCTCCCGGTACCAGAACTACTTCTGGCTTCATTTCTGAGCTGCCCACACATAGCCAGAGCAGGCACACTGCCTGGTTTTGCGTGGATGGATGTGCTGGAATGCCACAAACTTCCAGAAAAACTCACCAAAATCTCTGTCCCTCACAAGTGCCACTGCTCACAACCAGGGTCCAGCACTACTCCAGACTGCCCAGCCACAAAACTCAGCCCAATCCAGTCCTAGTGGGGAAAAAAAGGAAAGGAACAGAGAAATAAAAATCAGAACCATGGCCATGGTGGGCAGTGCTGAGGGGTTTATTCTAGCCCAGCTTTTCACAGAGGGGAAAGAAATCCCGAGCAGAGAGAAGCAAGACTGAGCCAACAGCACGACCAGCAGTGCCTGCTGGGGCAGGGGCTGCTTCTTGCTCTCCTGCTGAAGTCCCCCCCGTGCTGCCTGGGGGCTGCCCAGTGTCCTCGCTGCCGGCATGATGTTCTGATGAGCTTCCACAGCAAAGGAGGTGAGCATGGCTGCTGCAGGAGGGAAGCCCCAGCAACCAGTGGGGAGCAGAGAGCGTCCCAGCTTGGCCACGCCAGTTCCATGGCATGTGGGCAAATCTGCTGCGCCTGCTGATGGTGCTAATGGTGCTTGACCCAGCAGGCTGGGCTCTCGGGGTGCCTTTGCTCTGCACATTAACTTAGTCTCCAGCGTTATCTGACAACTCAGATGTGAAGAAGACAAAATACGTGCCCAGTAATCTGGAAAACAGGTTCCCTGTGCAAGCAACAAGGCTCAGGCAAAACACTGCTTGCCTCGGCGGCAGAGATACGGGAGAGGGAGGCACTTGCTGTAAATCACAGCGTTGTTCTTCCTGCACCGGGAACACGTACAGATTCTCTTTGCCTGGTTGCCCGGGCCCCAGACCACAAGAGCACTCTGGTATGTAAATAGATTCAGGCACTGCTGCCCAGAGGCACAAAACTCCCAGATGGCCAGCCTGAACTCACTGATGTCTGCGACGAAGCGCCCAGCTGCCTGCTCCCCCCTCACCCAGACAGACCTCGCTGCTCTGTCTGCCCCAGCTGGGCAGCTCGGCAGCTTCTTCCCAGCCTGTGGGAGTTCGGACTCGGCTCTGGCGTTGGTCCCAGCATGGGCAAGTGAGGGGATCAACCCCAAAGGCTGCTTCCCTTTGTGGCCTTGCCCCATTGGCCCCACAGCCAACACTTCGCTGTGGGATCATCCTCATCTCGTCCTCCTCCAGCCCCAGGGGAAAGGCACCTGCTTTGGCAAGAAAGTGCCATAGCCTTGAATCCAGCAGAGACTGGGGCTACGAAACTCTGCAGAGGACAGGCTGACCCTGGGGTGGTGGTCACTGCAGGCCCTGTTGGAAGCGGGGAAATGTTGGACACAGAGGCGAGATGTCGGTGTCAGGAGGGACGTGGATGCCAGGCAATGGCAGGTCAGGCATTTCAGGGCTTGGCTTTGCCGGGGCCACATCCCTCTGCAGCCTGGCCAGAGCAATGGAGTTATGGAAACAGGTTGGACGGTAACGCAGCCTTCAGCCTCGCCACCTGGAAGCATCATTCTGATGGGCCCCTGGCCCTACCAGAAACACATGGTATCGTCTCTGGCCAGAGCGATACCACCAAGCCACAACAGCTTTCCTTTTCCAGCTCCCTCCTGGGCTCCATCCATCCCATGGGATTTGCCAGCAGATGGCAGGCAACCCCTGGCAGAGGTCCTGGCCAGCCACACTTGGCTACTGAGCTCCTCGGTTCCATCCAAACAGCAGAAAGGTCTCTTCCCAGTTCTCCTGCCCCTTCCCTGGTCATCCCCACACCTGCGCCCGCGCCAGGCGCAGCACTGAGCCAAACCACCCGGACGCACGGGTGCAGTAACACTCTGTGGGAGTTTGCAGCCCTCAAGAGGTGGACAAAGAAGAGCCGGTGTTCAGCTAAGGCTGCGTGGAGGTGTTTGGTTCCAATACCAGCGGTATGGAGAAGAGAGCCGCGCTCAGCTATCTGATGGTCATTTAGCCCAGAGAAACACTTTTACATTAAAATTCAGAAGAAAGAAAGAGCAGGCCAGATACCACATTCATTGCCTCTGACCCCATGCAGGGTTATCTGTTTGGCTCAATCTTTGATATTAAATTCTCTTTTTGTATTTAAGGGAAAAAAAAGGCCCATTATCAAAGACACAGCATCAACACCAAGGAGCAAACAGACACTGCACTGCAGGCTTCAGATTCAGGGTCCCTGTACCTACTCACCCTGGCTGGGCATTGCTCTCTGCCCAGAACACAGGCAAACAAAAACCACATTTACAAACCCTGTCATAACACCATGGAGGCTGCTGGCAGACAGACTTGCCAAGTACAAAATGGCAACAGCTAGGGACAGACATTTCATTTTCAAGCCTCAAGAAGCTGTTTGCAAAAGCAAAGCGGGATTGCAACAGTTTTGCTCTGAAGCCTCCCAGTGAAACCAGTGACAAGTCTGCTTCGAAAGGCTCTAGGAAAAAAATTGGCTCAGACCTGCACTCAAATTTTTTGCGGATTATGTGACAGAGAACATTTAGCCAAACTCCTGTCGAGAAACGTGAATTTTAACATTTGTATGTAGCTGTCTATTAAGAGGGGAAAACCCACAAAACAAAACCCCTAACTGATAAACAGCACCAGCTTCCTAAAGACCAACTCTCCTGCTGGCAGGGCTGCAAACCCCGGCTTTTCCAGGCTCATCAGGAGCCACGGCCGGTACCGGTGGGACAGTGCTGGCTCCATGGCCATTTCGGCTCAGTTGAGCAGCCCTGGCTCTGCAGGCTGCTGGGCTGGGCACCAGGGCTTCATGGCTCTTCCCCCTCCTCCAGTTTGCAGATACCTTTGCCAGCTGCCAAAGGGCATTGTACGCAGCCCATAAGTTATTCACGCTCTGTAACCTGGGATGTGCAGGGCCTGGGCACTCACAGCCCGAGGTGTTTTCTCACTGAGGTTCTCCCCTTGCAGAAGAACACATAGCAGCTCAGGGGAGTTAAACATCTCTCCCAGGCTTTGGTTAACTAGCACAACCAGTGGGTTTTGCCCTCCCATTGGCACTGCCCGGGGCTGGCTGGCACGTAGGGGGACTGCTGACCACAGCATCCAGCAGCCCGGCCACCTCCGCTCTGTCCGCACACACACAACATGCAGGCTGGCGCGCTCCTGGCACAGCTGGAGGACTGCCCTCCTCTCCAAGCATGGCGGGAGCTACGGCACCACTCTCGAGGGGCCAGCTCTGCCTGCGCAGGCTGTGTGCTACCCCATACCTCTCATCTTCTACACGTTCCCCCAGGGGCTGCACCAGCTCCTCCGAGCCAGGACAGCCGTCACCCCTGCAGCAGTGCCCACTGGGCACTCCTCCTCCAAGCAGAGCTGGGGTTTGGGACATCTACTCTCCTGATGCCTAAACTTGCTGCAGCCCAGCCCTGGGCAGCCCTACACCTTGTCTCCGTGGGATGGTCCTACCCCTTCAGGCTAGCAGTGGCTCAGAAAGATTTCAGGCCCTTTGCTCCCAGGCTCAGGTTGCTTCTGGAGCTTTCAACAACCCTCCTGAGAGGGGGGTTGCACTTTGCGACGAGCAGCTTCACAGAGCAGCTTCTGGTGAACACTGTCATATTGCTGCTGTGAGCCATACCACGAACGTACCTCTTGGCCTGGGTGTGCCCCCAACTGAGGTTGCTGCCTTGGAGTTGTGCTCCCCTAAACACAGCGGTTTGAGATGATAATCCTGTCTTCCGACTCCAAATCCTACTCCCGAGATGCTGCTGCCCGACACAGCCCTGCTCATGTGTAGCTAGATTTAGTTAGACTTTTTGTATTAAACAGGTCAGAACTGACTTATCCCTTTACACTTCATAAAACAACAGGCAAGAAAATTTTAGTCAACGTGTCTCTGGACAGTGTGTGGGAACCATGGGTCTGTGATGACCCCACCACCACTGTGGTCCAACAGCAGTGACTGCTGCAGGCTCACGCTGCCCAGCTATGCAGCAAGGAGAACAAGCACGCTGGTGTTCCAAGAGCCCAGTGGAGGAGTCAAAAAGGGGCTCCTGACCCGGTGCTGGAGAACCTCATGTAAAAAACAGAAGCTGGGAGAAACTCCTGCAGAACGGCACTTGCTCACAGTTCTGTCATAGAATCATTTAGGTTGGAAAAGACCTTTAAGATTGAGTCCAACCGTGAACCTAACACTGCCAAGTCCACCAAGCTGAGACAAAGTCAGCCTAGCCTGTTCCCACCAGGCTCGCTGGGCCTCACATGCACACACACATGCACATGTGGCTGTTAAAGCATGTTCTGGTGACAGAGAAATGTGGGGTGATTCAAAAGACAATAATGGAGCCACTCCCACCCGCCCGTGTGAATGTGAATCATGTGAGCTCAAACCCCAGTCAGATGCAAATCAATAGATCATAAATGAAATATAAAAGAGCACCCCTTGAGGCCTGGCAGCCTCCCCCACCTCTCTCCCCCTCCCAGGACGTCAGTCCTTTAATGGGCTCTATGGAGGATGTGAACAAACCCTGCCGAATAACCCTGTGCTCATTCCCTGCCAGCACCTGCAAAGGGAAGCAAAAGTGTTCATTTTCAAGGGCTTTCCCAGAATGGTCCAGCTCTTACCCTCTTCTTCTAGAGTGGAAAAGACATTTGGGTCAGTGTAGGTCTTTTGCTGGTAGTCTTCCCCCAAAGCAGTCCCCACCTGGGACTTCAGGGCAGGCAGGTAGGGCTGCAGAGGGAGGAGGCCAAGAAGATGATGCCGGTGGGGTGGTAAGGGTCCCTCCCTGCAGAGCACAAGGGGCAGCCAGGCCCCTCCTTGCTGTTTGAGGCAGCAAGTCATCCTGCAGCCCTACAACACGGTGCCAGAGACTCCCTACTTGCTTCAGCCCCTCTGCTGCCTCTCTTCCCTCAGCGGGACGAGGCTGCTGGCCCAGCGGATGATTTACGGAGGCAGCAGCTTCCTGCTGGCGGAGGGCTTGCACAAACCATGCCTCGCCTAATCTGGAAGGGCTGGCGGGAGCCCTGCACAAGCACGGCATTTGCAGACTTTCTTTTGCCTGCCATGACCAAGGAATCCGAGTTTCTATCATCCCTTTCTGTTTGACTTGTAGGTCAATGAGATGCATTTCCTCATCAAGACTCAAGCAGAAGATCCAGCTTCATGGCAGAACTGGCTGGCTCTCTCCCATGTAGGATTTTTCTTATCTTTCTAGCTTCCTCAGTAGTCTCCCACGAGGCACATGATGCTGCCATCCACAATGGTATAATACGTAAGAAAATTTGAAGACAATAATCCTGAGAGGGCTCAGGCCACGCTCTGAAATATGTGCTGTAACATTAGATGTCCTGATGGATGAACACCAGAGCTGTCAGACAGCTCCCCAGGATAGCCAGGACCCAGGCAGCATTGGCAGCAGAATATCCTACCCGGCAGTAAAAGCAAAGTGAAACAAACTACCCAAGGGCTCTCTGAATATACTCTTTTTTTTTTTGATGCATCTACCATTAGCCATAAAATGGTATCCTCAGGTGCAGGCTGCCAGGTGTCTGGAGAAGAGAGTGTTTGTGTAGGACTGGGCAACGCTGAGCCACAGCATGAAGAGGGGCATTTTAGCCAAACCTTACAGCAGCCCTAGCAGGTGAGAACAGAGCGGGGAAGAAAAGATTGGAGAGGAACAGACCTCCCCCAAATCCATCCAAATCCAGTGAACTGCCAATTACTGTGTGACCCTCCTGTGGGACAGACCTTGAACACAGCAAAACAAGGTCTGGATCTGGGACACTGCGGAGAAGCAGGAGGACACGCTTCAAAAAACTTCCAAAAGTCCTACCCTCACCCATGCACAGGACTCATCAGACCCTCCAAGCAACGTCAGGGCCTAAAACCTGTTGGAAGATGGGTACCGCAGACCCACTCCACGGAGGCACACAACCACGGAGCTGCGGCAACTCAGTGCGTCACCTTTTCACAGTGAGCTGGTCCTCACGTGGCACTTTCCACCTTTGCCCCTCCCACCCGGAGGCCCTCGGGAGCGGCGTGTGTGGGGAGGAGAGGCGGCGTGCAACATGCCCGTTGCTGCGCTGGCTGGCACCTCGCTTCTGGCTCCAGTCTTTTTCACGCTTTCAGCTGCTTGTGCTCTAATTTTCAATTGCGATTGGGCTCCCGGGGGTCCAGAGAGTTTTTCTGAAGCACCACAGTGTTTGTAAAGCATCCGAGAAAGCAGACCCCACCGCCAGAGCCTCTCTGTCCCAGATAGGAGAGCAGCACAGCAGCAGCGCTACTCCCTCCCAGCTCGCCCCAGGCACTTCTGGCACTTTCCCGAGACGCCCACTGCCTGCGACGTGTGCTGACAGCTCGCATAAGGTGGGCCTGTTGCTCCTGGGGGCTGGATAATCTCCCCTCCCATCTCCGCACATGGGCCTCACAGTTGGAGCCACCCCGTGATGGTGTGTTGCATTCACCACCCCTTGCATTCACCACCACAGCTGCAACCCAAGAGGGGACCTCTACGCCAACCCTATAGCTTCCAGACCCTCTCAGAGGACCGACTCACTCAATAGTTTGCAAACATCCACAGTAGCAAACCTCCACATGGGACAGGTGCCATGATCCGTGCAGGGGCTGACAGATCTACCCATGGCACAGATCACCTCCTCTTAGCAGGAGGGATGGTTCTGGCTGGGAGGAGGTGGGTCTGGGTCAGGTAATTGCATTCCTGCCAGCAGCTGTGGGGCTGGGAGCTGGTCCTGCACCCAGCTGAAGGAAGTGGTCATGTTACACAGTAGGGACATTTGGCCCCGAACATCCTAAGCTGCGGTACGTGGTGTAAGCCTGAAACCTGCTCTGTGAATGCTCAGCACTATGCATTTAGTATGCATAGCTATTCTGGCTACACAAGGTATCCTGTTTTCTCACTGCATTTTTGGGAAACGAATTATTCCTTGGCTCCACATTTGGATATGTGCGTGAGAGGAGCAAGACATAGGAAACTTGGTTAGTCTTTTTTTTTATTATTATTATTATTATTTAGATTTAAGAGGTGACAGATGACTGTCAATGTCAACATGGTTTTATTAGCCATGCTGGCGTAAACAAACTTAGGACGTATCCTAATAATTTAAATGAGCATACTGCTCGAGTTCACCTGTCTGGCAAGATCCTGAAATCCAAAAGCAAAAGCGTGTTTTGTTTTGACATCCACATGTAGCACATCCAGAGACCATCCCTGATCCCACAGAAGTAGGGATCCTTTCCCACTCTCTTCCCCCGTCCCCTCCACAAGTATGCCATGTCGCATGCACTGGAATCTCAGTCCACATGAGGGCAAGACTGAATACTGCTATGGTGCTCTTTTGATTTCATTTTCAAGGTAGTGTATAGACTACCCAGATTCATAGATCAGGGGAATTGCTGGTCTCCCCACAGTCACACGCACAACATCACGAAGGAGCTAGGTAGAATACAAATGGATTACCTCAGCTCTGATACATGAGAAGCTGCAGCGGTAACACGGCCTTGGAATAGCACAACCACTGTATATTAATAAAAGCATGATGCACTACGACTGATGTATGAGTTTGGCACGTTAGGTGAGAAAGAACATGCCTGCTTCTGATCTAGCTGGCAGGTCGTTTCTTATGTCCTCCAGCACACACGATCCACTGACAAGTATTTTATAAGATTTACATTAACAAGCCACAGTTGAGCATTTCTCCGCAATGTATGTAAATGTTATCGTGTGAGATTGAGTTCTTAGAGATGAAAGCGTACGGCCACTGTGCAAATATGATACACGTCACAATCTCAGATGACTCAAATACACTTAAACAGCTCTAATATCGCTCTGGATGATAACAGAAGTTACTTCATTCCTGCTTCCCAGAACTGACTGTCTCAAAGTCACAGGAAACTTCCAGCTTTCATCCAGCAGCAGCACGATGTAGAAGCAACTCTTGATAATCCCCATTGGGACATACCCACCAGGGCGTGTTAGTAGATGTCCCCATTGTTTCTTAAATGGGTAGGGATTTCTTTCTATGCTTGTGGGATACTGCAAGCTACAAGAAACTTTCAAACACTTAAACAAAAGCTCCATTATTACCAGGGGGAGTATTTTGAAACCATAAACTATGCAGATTTTCATGCATTTATGGGTGGGTAAGACCAAAGTCTATAAACTTCTTGACATGATTGAGTCAGTCTGATTGCTACATGCAGGGAATTTTGTAAAGGTGACTCACTCCTGTCAGCTTCACTAGGTATACCTTCTACAGTTGGGATGCTATGCTTATGAGATAAACATTTCTCTTTCAAACTCACATGTCTCCCAAGAACTGGTTACTACGCAGCGATATGATCTGCCTGCTTGAATCTCCTCTGCTGCAGCGAAAGGAGGACACCAGCAAGGGAGAAGCCTGATCTCCTTTGGTTCCTCTTTGTTAGCAAGTTAACAGTCTTGAGTTTTACTGCCAAAACCAAACTATTGGAAACTGTCCTTCTTTCTTCTGTACCGCTGCAAGAATGAGTCATACAATTAAAATAGGTTGAAAACAGAAAATCATAACTATAATTTTGCAAACTACTCATTCTACATCATATTAGATAACGGCAAGACCAACAACAGATGTTTTTGAACTGTACAGCCTAGCAATAATAATACGACCTGACGATTTACAATCATCTCATAGCACTATGTCAAACTGGAGGACTACAGGAGCCTTTTGTGGTAAGACTTTAAGCCTTTAATTTTGCAGTTCTCTGGCTCACCTTTCAGCCAAGGAAGTATGTTTTCTTTAAAAGCCGATTGCTTTTCCATAGACCTGTGCGACCTAAGCTTACAGGTTAAAGTTCAGTATCCACTTGTGTAAATTGTCTGCAAGACTCCGAATTGACAACCGTGCCCCTGACCAGGTCAAGCATGCAGAGTTAGAGGTCATCTTTCCAGAGCAGGGCTGTGCCACCTTGCCCAGATAAGGGTAGAAAGTATTTTTAACAATGTAAATGTTAAAAATACACATTTAAATGTATTTAAAAGTTCATCCTGTTCTGGAGAACTTCAGACACCTAAACTTGATAGCAGTAAAACTTTGTTACAAAATCAAAAGGCTGCACACTTCCACTCTTTTTTTTTCCTAACATCCCAAGGAATTCCTATTTGTGGATGTAGGGAAGAATCTTACCAATGTAGGCTCAAATGCAGGCCGTAGAAAGGACGTCTGAGCCATACATCATTCGGCAGGACCTGGTCCATAATCAAAACTTTGTCTGCTGATGACAGGTATGAAGAATTCCTTTCTTCAGTGCTTCACATATTGGGGTTTTTATTACTTAAGACACATGATTAGTCTTGTGGGATGGAGAATGCATGCAATGCATTATTGCTGGCTACCATGTCACATCCAAGACTCAGTAACAAACACCTGATTTTTTTTGTTCCTTATTTTAAAAAGTCATATTTAAAAAATAATGCAGATGCTCCTTTACTAATTTATTTATAACATTTACTGCTAGTGTAAGCAAAGCAGAACTCCATTCTGACAACGGACTAGGGCAAAGGTAGCCTTTCTGCAATGACTTCAAACACCAGTTGGAGGTTTCACAACTTCCTACTAAACATCATCAAAAGACATTTTAGCCAAAGGAATGTATTGCAGAATATTTCATTCAGCCATGCGTTCAACGTACGCGACGTACAGGTAAAAGTTACACACTCTAAGTTCTCTACCCTCTTCAAGATACAGGGAAGAACACACTACAAAATAATCACAGAAATGGCCTGTTATGATCCATGCAATACACCTGCCAATATGCCGGTATACAAAGCTGGAAAAACTGATGTTATAGCAGTATTCCAAGGCAAACACATTATATAAAAATTATTAGGTAGGTTGGCATTACTTTCAGACTTCAAATAATAATAATCATTATTTTTTTTAAACACCTACTCTGGATTATCTTGGATATCTGTTATATAACAACTGCGGTACTCCCACAGCAATTTCAGCAGCTCAGCTGTGACTGTACACACATCTTTCATAACCTTCTTAGTGGTTTTAATCTACCTCAAACAATTATTGTTCTAATAAATACTTCTTGCAAATGAAAAAATCATTGTGGTAATCATGCAATAATATTTTTCTACATTACTATAAAAATACCAAAATAAACCAAAGCTGCTGGTTTTTCCGCAATCTTAAACAAGGTCATGAAGTCCTCTGGAACATAAAAAAGCAGTACCTACCTGTTAAAAAAACATTACAGGTAAGCCATCGTTAACCTTTGCCGGCTATTTGAACAACGCTTGCTCAAGTTCCATGTTTAGCCAGATCAAATTGATACTTGGCACCAATATGATGCTTTTTGTGTTCAAACAGCACATGGAAATTACTCTTCACACTACTACTGCATATTGTCCAGTAGTAAAAAAACATGATATTACAGTGATTATTATTTGCATTACAGAGTGCCTGCAAGCACCACTCATCAAGCTACTGTATCAGGACAGAACGATCGTTCCTGTCTCGGGGAGCTTACAACGGGTGTACAGGGAGGTGACAGATGGATGCAGATAGACTGGAGGGTGTAAACACTGGGACACTTTTCATTAGCACAATAGGTACGACTCATAGCACACCAGTAGCTTAAAATATTAAACTTCCGTAGACATCAAAGCCAAAGGGTTTTAATGAGGGATGCAGAGGACACCTAGGAGGGAATTTTTCAGAAATTTATGCAACCAGTCTTCAGGAACAATGGGCAAGTGGAAACAGAGCATAAAGAATGTTTATTTGGAAATCTAAAATGGGGAGCGTAGAGGTTGACCTGGTGGGACAATCAGACCAGGAGGTAACTTAGATAACTTCCCATTTGAGTGAGAGGGATGGGGTAACAGCAGGCTTTGGCAGTGATGTGCAAGTGAAGAGAGCAGCTTTACATCTAATGCAACAGTGATGGCAGAGCCAGGGCAGTTAATGCAAAGCAGGAAGCAACAAGTCAAAGCAAGAGACTAATGAACAACCTACCTACTCTGCAACTTTCTGAATGGCTATGAAATGTAAGTTGTCTAGCTGTCAAGGACAGAAAAAGAGATGACACCACAATTCAGATCAGTATGATGAGCCTGGATTAGACTGTAAATTGCATGGCCAGGTAGGAAAAGCAGTGAGAGATGCTGTAGAAGAACGAAGATTGGGACAGAGCCAACATAGGAGGTTTCAAGAAGGACATCCAAGTCAAAGCGGCTGACTAAGCACAATCTTACCAACAAACAGGACAGCAGAAGCAGAAAGGAAACTATGAGGGGTATAGAGCCGGGGATGCTCAGCTGCGTTGAGGCTGAACCAACAGCTCTTTATCCATGAGGTGTCAGATATGCAGACTAAGCTTTTTGGCAAAAGGCTACTTCTATTCTCACCCTTGTGCAAAAGGCAAATCAGAAACCGAAGCCTGTTTCTTAACGTGATTGGTAGTGCAAATAGATCCCAACCATTCTTACCCATGCAACTGTTACGGAGAAGACAGGTGGGATTTTGGAAGAAGTTAACTATCCATCTGTGAAACAACGGTTAGACTGAACAGAAACACACAGGCTAGCAAAGCACACAAAACCCCACTTTGAAAACCCACCAATATGCTCTACCTCGTGCTTTCAATGTTGTCACCTGAAATACTTGAAATCCTCCAAGGTCCGGCAGGAGGAAAAAGTAAGAGGGCATTTAGCTTTAGAATGCAGTAAACCAGCTTTTTTTCAGAAGACACGTCTATAGGATTGTCACGCAAGTAATAATGAATCTCAACAAGCGGCATCGGCGTGGCATGCCAGAATACTTTTAAGCAGAGGGCAAAACCTAAGAGAACCACTCCATCGATTCTGTTTTCCATAAGGCTTCATTCTATTTTGATAGACACACACCCGTGAATATCCTCGTGGGCATTTTAAAAGCTGTAATTTCAACTCTGAGGTTTTGCAAGCTTTGTTTTGTGTGGTGTATGATATCATAAACATCCTGAATATAATTACAACTGCAATTTTGTGGGCTATATTTTCCCTCTTGGTAGCCCAAAGCCAATGCTTACAAAAACTTTTCAGCATGCTTATTTGATTTGAACTTTTTATTATTATTACAAATGTATATTATTTTATTAAAAAATTCACACTGAAGCAAAGTCAATTCCATTTCATTACAACCAAGAATATAAAAGAAATGCAATGAACTCATAGTTTAGTTTTAACAGTCATTTCAAGAGTGACATCAGGACAACTTAAAGGCAGTAAACCCCCAACTCTAGAATGAGAAGCAAGTATTTTGCTTTGTGGTTTTGCTAGCCCATTGGCACGGGCACTGCCGAATGTGGCCACCACAGATCTAGAGCGGCAAAGTTTTGTGGCAGCATGAGGCGCATACACAATAATTTCTAATGAAAACTACAAAAATGAAAGATGCGTGCATGAAATTATGAGAAAAAACTGAATAGAGACAGGCACACTTCCACAAATAGTAAACATGGGAAAATACAACTAGAACAATTTGAAAAGTTACTACCTTACATATATAAAAAGTTCTTTAAATTGCTGTTAAAAAGGACATGTTCTGTCCAGATTTTGTGTAATACTTTTTAGTGTCTACACAAGACAAATTTTTAAAAAAATTAAATAGTATTAATTTACTACTAAATATTTAGGAGATAACAGTGCATTAAGGACTTTTTTTCATATAGTAATACACATCGCTCCTGTCTGGCGACATTTTTAGAAGATTACGTATGGCCTTATGTACAATACATTTATTTAATCCTAAAACAATTCTTTGCTTAATGGTGTTAAAGTACCATTCCTGAAGATTATGAAGGGGAACTAAGCTTATTATGTTTATATAAAATATTATACATATTTGAACACTTCTAGCTTCCCGCCACACCTCCCGCTACGAATGCTCTTCCCTCCCCCTCCCCAGATACAGTGTCACAGATACAGTGCAGGACTCACAGCTTTCCCTATATTTTTCCTTCATTGTGCAGTTTGTGCTACATAAACCTCACAAATGCGGACCAGGCTGCTCATCCTATTCATTCCCCACGCGTTTGTTTCCTCTGAGCCACAATGGGAACAGCTGTACTCAGCAGCCCGCTCTCCCACCAGGCGACCAGGATGGAGAAGACAGCTCTGCCGGTGTCACCTGCCACTCTCGGTACCGGTGTGAACCACTTCGGTGAGGGTGTAAAGGTTATGGGCAGAGACAGAGCTGCGAGTACTAATGAAACTGCACAGGCAAAAAATAACATAAAAATGACGTGGTCCTGGCTTCCCACGACACACTGCACAATTCACTTCTGAAAGCGGAGCGTTTTCACCTCATGGGATGACCCCCTGGAAAGCAAGGCTTCTTCCACTATGACTGCCACCCACCCCGGCAACACGCGTCAAGCTCCCAAGAAAAGGCGAATTATTTTCACCGCCAGGAATGAAGTAGAAGAGTGTGCACTGCCTACATTTCTCAGCAAACATGCTTTTGCTTTTATTCGCTCTCCTCCCAGTTGTGAGTTTGAAGGCAACGGAGGAGGTCAGCTTGGCTTCACGTGTGCACACAAAAGCTAGAGAGGAGCGGCATGTGGTTGCCTATCAGCCCCAACCAAGGCAGAAACGCCAGTTCAGCTTAGAGAGAGGTCGTGGCAGTCGCTCTAGAAGCTGGAAGTTCACTCAATTAAAGCACCTTACATTGCTGTGAAGCTTCACACTCTACATACAGATTAATCTACACCATGATTTTGCCTTATTGGCACAAGAGCCCACCTTAATTAACCGTATGGTGACAAGTCTCCCCGCCACCTGCTGACGTTGTATGAATTTTGACGATCAGCTGCAGGTCATAGTAGGGAGAAGAAATGTTAGGTAACTATAATGGAAAAGACAAAAGGATTTTGTCTTGAGAGAACAGAAGGGTGAAAACAACAGGAGGGCACAAAAATTACTCTGCCAAAGGTTAATTTCCAGAAATGTGACACTCAAGTCACAAAAATATAAAATAAATGTTACTTTATGGCATTGGCCAAATTTCCATTAGCTCAAAGGTCCCTCATCCTAACATCAGTAAGAGGTGAGACATTCCACTTAGGGAAAGAACGTAACCCCAGACTCATTGAAATAAAATAAAGGAATAATTAAAATATGTTTTTTCAAACAGGCTACTAGGGTAGATATAATATGTAGCATTTCAAGGGTTACACATCCAAAGTATCCTTTGGGAGATTATTTTTCCCCAGAAATAATTTTTTCCTTCAAATTCCTTCATTTCATTTTCACCACCTTCTTACCCATTTGATGACAAAAGCAGGTTTTAGTTGCTTTTCCAGAGAAGCTGGGTGGTTGTCAAAACCACATGATGGTAGATATGGCCAAAGCAAGCCAACTGCTCACAAAAGGTATGAAAACAACACGTGTTTGAGGAGGAAGGGGGCACTAAAGGTGATTGGGAGATCAAATCCAGTAGAAACATGTATGTGTCTAGCTGTGATGAAAAGCATTCTTCTCAGAGCAAACAGATTTACTCATCTGGCTAGGTCTGATCACAACTTCAGTGTGAACGCGTAGGGGTATATGCAATTCTTTTGTACGGACACAGGACAGAAGAGAACATGCTGCGGTATAAAAGCCCGTAACATTAACTGTTTACATATAAACTCTTCTCACTTCACCTCTTCTCTGGACACCAGCTGTAGAAGCTCGCTGATGTTACACTGCTAGTAGCTTTCTAAATGCGTTTTTCCAGGTTTTCTGCAACAAGAGCCAGCCTTATTTCTGAAGGATGAAGGAAAAACGAAGCTGTCCCAAATTACATGTTGTGTCTCTCCGAATAACTGTGGTTGCAGAAGTTGGACAATAATCCTCTGATTATGCTTCTGAACTCTTATTTACTGGGGATTTTCTGCCAGCTACCCATCCACTTACAGTCCTTAGGCACAATCAAAACATGTTTGCTCTAGGGAAAAAGAAACATTTTAGTGCAATCAAGCGCATCTGGTGTAACTAATCTGGGTTAATCACAGCAATGTGAGGGACACAGAATATGCATTATAAACATGAAAAAGGAACAATTTTCAACATGCTTTTCAAACTGCACAGTAATTTCTCTTAATTATTAATTCTAACATAAAATGATTAAATGCATTTGTTTTCGCAAGTCTTAGTACTTCTGTCACCTTTATATTTAGAAAACTGACTCAGGAATGTGAAAGAAAGCTAAATTTATAGAACCCTCACATACATTAATCAGCTGCTTAACAGAAAAACAAGCCCATCATCCACATCCCTACTGAGACTTAAGGGCAGTAAATACATTTTCCTGACTATTTTGGTGTCCAGCCTGGGAAGACATTGCATTCTTCTGTTCCAACAGATCCTGAAAGCATCTCCTTTTTATGTGACTGTCCTGGTTTCATTTAAAATAATGCTTAATTTAAAACTAGTCAGAGCATGATCACTGTGATTTCAAGAATTCAGTGGGAATGAGTTAAGAAGTATCAGCAATCTTCTGTTTGGAGTTCAGTCCAGTAGCATGAAGCATATTTGTTGCTGCAGAGACTTGGGTGGGTTTTTTTCTTTTTTCCTTTTTCTTTTTTAATTTTATTTATTTTTAAATTTTTTTATTTTTAAGACCTCGCCTGAAAACTAGACTAATAAAAACAGAATAGTAAAATACTCTGGAACAGTAAAATTTTGCTGTTCTTGACATCCATGAGCAAAACAGTAATATCCTGTGAAAATAACATAGTGCTTTAAAAAGGTGCAATATACCTGTATAGCTAAACTGGTTTGCCTTGTATAAAACTAACTATATACAAGCTTGAAAGCCTGGGAGTTCAAGATTTTAAAACTTTAAAATCCCATCAAAGAGATTGAAAAGACAGATTTATGGCAATCACTACAGCATAAGGAAGGTGCACCAGGAATCCTTCAAAATTCCAAAGGTTAAAGAAGTTAAGTGCTGGGTTCAGATCAGAAGGGTTCATTAGAGTAACCACAATGGAGCACATGCAAGGGCAGGGAGGCAGGAAAACTTCACAGGAATCTCCTTTATGGCAATAAAGAGACGGGAGGCAGGGAGGGGGGGGAAGTCTTCAGTGAGTGAAGTTTTCCTTTTGTCATCGTGAATTTTAATTCTGCATCACAGTTTGTATTTTTGGTTCTTCTCTTCGTTATGAACTTCATATTGCTGGAGTCTTCTGGCTTTTAGTCCGTTCCTTTCTGAGTGCAGTCTGTTAGCCCTCTCAGTACCTGTGAGACTGATGAGACTGGTGATACTGGGAGCTCTGCTGAGATGACGTGGAATAGCCCATTGTACTCTGGGACTGAGAAGATCCCTGAATGTTGCTTTGGTAACTCAGGCGTGAGCTGGAGTGCTGCAGGAAAACAGAGTAGGATCAGGGGAATGAAAACCAGCCTGTTAGGACTACGCAGCTCAGGAAACTTTTAACCTCTCTGAAGCTCATTAAAATGTGACTGTTGGAGAAGCTGAGTAAACAGTGTTACTGTTTAAGGTCCCATAAAACAAGTAATCAACCTGATCTGCAATCAGCCTTAACACAGCACACAAAATACACAAGGTCTTGTGGCAGACACCTAGAAGTACAGCATGCACACACCCATTTTTTTGAAGGAAAAATACACAAGACACAAGAGAGAGCAGACTCCATTTCAAAATTCAACTGTTTCTTAAACTTACATCTATCATTATTGTAAGTGCTATTAATGCAAAAACAAACTGCTAAGGCCACAAACACCCTTTTCAAGATAGGCAATACTAAATGTTACAGAGAAACAATTTATTCTGTTCCTGAGAAAAAGTCAACCATGACCTAAGAGTTACTCAATTACTCTAAATGAAAAAATGTCTAGTAGGATAAAATAATATAATTTTAGGTGAGCTTTTCAACTTGCTGCCTTATCTAGTGGAAGCAAGGACAACTGCTTAAAGATGGGCATGTGAATGTGCAATAACCTAACATTCATTTTCCTGAATGTGTGTTGTCCCCCGTCCCCCCCCCAATGTTTGGAAAGTTAGCTCAGTGGACCCCAATCTCAGCAAGCCAAATTCATGGATCATTTACAACCTCCAGCCTGCTGAACTTCACCTTTTATTACCATATCCATTCCATGTCCAGAATTAATAACGCAAGCTGCAAAATAACGCAAGCTGCAAAATCACTTTGCATGAAAAGTACTGCTCAATGGATAGGAGACTCTCTAGCAAGGTAAACCCCACCCCAATCCACAAGAAAGGAGAGTCTACAAAAAAACCCCAAAACTATTTGCAGTCAGCAAACAGTTTTTTTCCAGCCAAGTTAACATGCAGCGTCAGGCAGCCACTCAATAGAGTTCTGTTCACTGTCTAGTTGATGGTTCTACTTGGCTATATCCAAGAGTCATCAGCAAGACTGTGGCCAACAGCAATCGTCTAGGAAAAGTGTTAAGAACCTACATTCTGATTAAATATCAGGATTATGAGTTACAGAAAGCCTCTGGAAAAGTTTGAGTTCTGAATAGAAATCCCATGGAGACAGCGGGTCTGTAAGAATGCCACATCCTCCACAGACTAAGAATCTGCTCAGTGAAGGCAATACCCCAAGTCAGTGGTCTCATCTAACCATTGGAACCCAACCAGGAGAGCTGTGAAAGCCTCCTGACAACTTTTCAGCTAGATGAAGAGCAGGAACCTAACTTTCAGGCAGCGTAAACCACTTCTGCCCTTTGTTTCTGTACATAGCTTTATACCTTTAATTTTACATAAACCGTAAAACATACTAAACCCTAAAAATATCACATTACTTTTTCTGTGTTCTGTCTAATGTAGGAATATGAAGGTTGCTTTCAAAGGTGAGGCACAGTGAGGCTAAAGAGAGAGAGTTAACAGTCCAATCCTGCAGATCTCTGTATCCCAATATAATATCAATATAACTAATAGTTGTACGGAGTAACTTCACTTGTTTGTAAGGGTCAGTTTGGGAGATAACAGCTCAGCACACTGGCTTTGGAAGAGATGTCTCCCAGCAGCATGTACGCTGTTAATAACCAGATTATGCTTGGCCTGCATGGTTAGATTGTTAACAGAGAGTGTCTGAAACCTGGAATTTGTCTCAAAATTCTGAAAGTTTTTGCAACTTCTAACAGAAAAGAAAAAGAATTGTGATAAATGCTATGACTTTATAGGAACTCATTCTGGACGAAAAGCATCAGCTCACCATGCTAAGCAAAACTCCCAAGGTCACATAAGGAATGCTCAGTAAAATTCAACAAGAAATTCGTACTGTC
Source organism: Aptenodytes forsteri (assembly GCF_000699145.1). Taxonomy (NCBI): domain Eukaryota; kingdom Metazoa; phylum Chordata; class Aves; order Sphenisciformes; family Spheniscidae; genus Aptenodytes; species Aptenodytes forsteri. The sequence goes on along the minus strand of NW_008796222.1, from coordinate 7,861,760 downwards.
ATTTATGGAAGCAACATATATTGAGGTTGGTGAACTACAAAAAGATTTCAACAGAGACTTTAGATCACAAGCTAAATGAAACTCAAAGGAAATCTTCTTCCTGCTTCTGAATAAGACATAATGGAGTAAAATTAATGCCATAAGACTACAAGAATGCATTAACTTGCCCATGCTTATTTTTGTTCCACAGAAGAGAATTTGTTTTTAACGAAGTCAGACTTGGACAAATTGCAGACATTCCTTTCTGGAACAGAAGACAGTCAGCTAGAATTTAAGGGCAGATAGCCAAACACAAGTGTAAAAATGGATAATCAGACCATACAATTTAGCAAGTGGCGTAAAGGAAACATACAGATCACCATTTTGATGCCTGTGCTGTTAAAGTTTAGAAGGAAAGAGTCATAGGGGGTAAAAAAAAAATCTAGCTATCTGAAAAAAATGATAGACTGCTAGCAACTTGTAATGGGGAAGTTTGCCAACAATTCAGAGAGCTGTATAAGGATTCTATAATGGATATCATCAAATGCAGCAGCACACCAGTCCTCAAAATACAGACCAAAACAGGCCAGCCATAAATACCGTGTAGTCAGACAGCTGTAGTGATCTGTCCAGACCTCAAGTCTGTCTGGAACTTTTCAAAAAAGAAACCTAGTTGTCTTTACCCTTAAATTGCCCTCAATGCCTTCATGATAATTTGTCATTAAAAGAGTAAAACAGAAATGGGAGAAAAAAGTCTGGCACTGAGAAATCAATTGTCTGTGGAGAAGGTCTGGAGGACTAAGTGAAGGCAACTCCAGAGCCGGGTTTTTTAAAAACTACTTATTTTAAGTTCAAAGCAGCCTGAAAAGACCATTCTCCAAGGTGGGATCTTCTCAAAGGCGAGTAGCAGACAGAATCCCTAATATCTTTTAAAAGCTACCTTTAATATCTACCTTTTTCTTATTCTGCTTTCAACTCATTACTGTCTCAGCAGGTATAAATTCACAAGTATTGAAGATCCTGGTAAGTTCAATGTTTTCTATATTTAGTGTAAGTCACTTTTTCAGTGGAAAATGTAATTCTAGTAAGCAAAGACAAGTATGCAAATCCAAAAATAAGAAATCCAAAAGCAGTGATACTGCTTCTGCTTATGAATGCTACTGTACTGGAAAACATGAAATCTATTCAACGTTGGTCATGTTAGAAACAATGCGCGTCTTTGTGCCCTACTTCAGCATGAATCATACTGATGAACCAAAACATCATTCCTGTGCTAACATGCATTTTTTCTTTAACGTTAGAAGTAGACTTAGCAAGATACTAGAATAAACTACAGAACTGCTCCATACATGTGATGGTATGAGGTAAAATGAAGCAGGAATCAAACGAGAGCACCTAGTTCTAACTTTGCTTCTCCTTCTCAGGATCTTCTCAGATCTGCTTCTCACACAGGATTTAATATTGCCAAGAGCCGAGTATCCTGAACTTGATCTAACGCAGCATTTACGTGCATGAAATAGTTCCACTGGCTTCAGTCAGATTACTCTCAAACATAAAGTTAAGCATATATTTAAGTGCTTTCCTGGAGTGGACTAGTCCTTAACACTTTATAGGGTGCTGCAGATACAACTCATACTGGTATTCTATTGAAAATTACTAACCACAGAACAAAACCTTTTTACTTTAAAACTTTAAACCCACATTTTTATCTAATATATCATAGCGCCTACTCAGGTTACATGAGAAATTCATTAAAACATGACCTGTTCCTGCAGTGGGGAAGGGGGAAAATGACATTTTGGCCCTACAGTATCAGAAGCAGCAAAAATTCAAGAGGTACCTGATAATCTGAAGGCATGACAGGCCCGCCTGAGTTAGCGCCTGAAGGCCCTATGCGTGGTTTCTTGTTTGGAGGCACCTGGTTGAGGCTGGAGTCCTGGCTGTGCTGGAGTCCTGCGCCCGCACCCCCTCCTCCCGCGCCAGCGCCCCCGGCTGTCCCGTTGGTCTGGGTGCTGTTCTGCTGCTGCGGCTGCGGCTGCTGCGGTGCTGCCTGCGGCTGCTGCTGAGGTGCTGTTTGCTGCTGATGTTGATTCTGCTGCTGTTGATTCTAGGGGAAGAAGCGACACAACACGGTCACTTGCTCTGAAGTAGTTTGAGCTTTACGGAGTTGCCAACCCCAGTGCCACCGTGCCTGTGGAGGAGGCGGCAGGCCCGACTGCTCGATGGGAAAACACAGCAAAGCTGCTTGTCGGGAGAAATGCGTCCTCGGTACACTCTTGCACAGTTTGTGGGGGTATCTCATTTGTGGTGATTTTGTTTTTTTTTAACAAAGCAAGCTAGACTAAAACTGGGAAGGACAGTCTAGTGCCTCCTACAGCTAGCCAAGCGGTCAGAGAGGAGGATGGAAGGAACCATTCATAAAGCAGTAATCACCTAATGAACTGAATCAAAACCCCAAAATTTCACTAGTGCTCAGTGGCAGACGTGGTGAACCACAGTAAATTATTCTAAGTGCTTCAACAGCCTTGTTCACTCAGAATCAAAACCACTTTTCAAACTTTCAGAAATGACACGTTACAATAACCCGAAGGAGGTTGGCAGCATTACTGCCAGAAAGGTAAGCAAATTGAGACCAGAGGAATGGTATAATTTCTTCCAGGTTGCGAGGAAATTCTGTGGCAGAACCAGAAACGGGTTTCATTACTGTTTTGCTCTCCTGTGCTTTTAAGTACCTTGTAAAGAGTGGTATACTGGGAATACAGTCCAGCATGGTGCACTAGGTATAGGGTCAGAAAATCTTACTGAAATAGCAGAAAAGTGAAAATTGACCAGAGACAAATAGTTGAAGACAAAAGAGGAGGAAACAGCTGAAGGAAGAATCTGGCAAGGGAAGGAGAAGACTAGCAACGGAAGAGAAGCCAGACAATTAAGATGACACTGGGACCTAGCAGGAAGAGAGACAAAGAGAAAAGTGCCACAAAAGGGAGAAAAAAAAAGTTAAGAGCAGCAAAAGACATTGTACTCTTCTGGCTTCAGAGGGCTACAGAATAAAAGGGTATTAGGGAACTGGAGGGAAGGTTAGAAAACCAGAGTGCAACTCTGCCCTCCATGATTAGACAGTTACAAGGAAAGACCACCCATTTGTCTGCTTTCAAGCACCAGGGATGGCTCCTCCACCAGAGCACTAAAGCACGTAAGAGAATTGCAAAGAAAAGCAATTTCACTCCTAATGTGAGATATGTCATTTGCTCATCATGGAAAAAACCTACAGTTGTCATGGCTTGAATTAAAAAGCCTTACTAGCCTCCTCCCCAATATACTGTGTGGAACATTTCAGGATAGTCTTTTTTCCCTAGAATATCTGCTTACATAATTATCAAAGCTTTAGTATGGCAGCCTTTTATGAAAGCCTCACTTCATTAGTTTCTCAGAAATCATGACAACCAGTTGCCACTAGCAGAAAATTCTTGATGCCCCCAATCACCATTGATTGGCATTCATTGACTGATTCATCGGGGGCATTTAGTTACCTCAGATAAATGACATAAAAGATCTGTATCTATGCCATTCATCACAAGGGTCTCCCAAGACACATTCAGATAAAATTTGCAATGATGTATTCATTTAAGTTTACAAAGAAACCTTGCGTCTTCAAGGACTTAGAGGTGGCTTGCATTGCCATTTCACATTTAGCAAAACCAGTAATGTATCCTCCTGCTTGTAGTCCTCAAATCCCATCTCAGTCAGATTCTGTTTCCTGGGAGATTTAAATTTCAATAATTTTAAAAGTTAATCAAGCTAGCTTGTAAAAAAAAAAAGTTAAGAAGCAATTTATCTTTTCATAATGGTTTGAACTTTGGATGCAAGGGAGGTGGTTGCTACTGTGAGAGCTGAAAAACTGCAGTTTTGTTATGTGTAAACAAATATTGCAGGAACTCTCACAATTAAAGACAACGGTTTGTCATAGGCCCCATGTTTCGCACTTTGTGTACTACCACAAAATTTACCTGACTAGTCTGAGCTTGCTCTTCTGTGCAGCTACTACTGCTACTGCCTGGATAGAGACTAAGAGCTACTCTGTCAGACTCTGGCTGGGGTCTAGCTGCACCACCTTAGCGTGCAAAAGCAGCTTACGCCAGCAAAAAAATTGTCCTCAGGTCAGTCTAGTTCATGGTGGTTCCTAAATAAACAAACTTGTAAAAGGTCTACAGTTAGCAACATATTACCACGTGTCACCTCTCAGGCACAAATTACCAAAATGAAATTCCGGTCCTACCTAGAAACGAACCCAGCAGAAACGTGCCTAACAGAATTTGAATGAGAAAAGAATCTTTTTCACTTTGTTTTACAAACACTCATTTTAGCTTTGCTGACTAACAGTTAACCATTTTGAAGAATGGATGTTTATGTTAAAGGTTATTCAATTCAGATGCAAGTTCCAAATAAACAAACACAGAGAACTCCTCTAGGTTTCCAAAGGACTATGCAGATATTTATGGTTTTAAAAACAAACTGGAAACTAACGCTATAAAAAAAAAATCCTTTCACTTGCAACAACATCAAAGAAACAAAACATGGCACAGATCCAACTTTCAGACTATCTTTTACCTTCACATTTTCTATACTGTGGGAACACATTCAATGAGTAATGCGTGACTTATATTACCTAAATGGTCTGGAAAAAGTTTAATTTGGAGTGTGCATAAATACGTGACTGTCCCCAACAATCTCAAAGACCATTTATACAATGGCTGTTTTGAATACAAACATGCCATTGTTTCCCCCCCCCCAACAGTCCCAGGAAAAAGACAGGTATTTACTTTTAAATACACTGAATTAACAAAAGCCAGAGTCATTTTAATTCGTAAGGTTTGTTCTTGTTTTTGAAGCTGTGAGAGTTGAAGCAAAGCTAGTAACTAAATTACATCAAATCAGTATCATGACTTTCATTGTATTTTTGCTTAGGTGTCTGTTTCCTCTTTTTGAAAAAACTATCTGGATGCAAAAATCCAGGATGTTACCACTTGTTCTCAGCACAGAAGAATCTACAATATCTGTTCCGAAAACAAAATTTGCTGTCTGAAATGTATTGTGATAGGCATACTTTTAAACTCAGCTAGATTCTCATGTTATGCAGAAAATCTGAAAACAGAAGATGCATGTAGTCAAATGGTTTCTCCAAAAGATTAACAGTCCTTCTCACGTAGTCCTCAGATAATTACAGTTCAAAGCTGTTTTCTTCACATTTTGCTAGCTATACATTACTGTTGGTGTCTCACTATACATTTTTAAGTGAAAATAACAAGCTGTTTCATATACTATAGCACCATTGTCCAGCCTTCACAGCATGGTGGGACAATCACTGCAGTCACATAGCACAGCTGAGCTACACACACAAAGCAGGTCAGATTATGTTGCAAACACACCAAAATTTACTATGCACACAAACAAGTTCTTGCCCATGTCTATGGGGCTATGGGAAAGAGAGTATTGAGAGCAGACTGTTGCCACCAGAACAGTTCACGCTCCTTATTACTCCTTTGTCTGAGGGCCCTTAAAACACGGTCAGGAAACTGTGTGCAGATGGATGAAATGTTCTGATGTAGTGCCAGAAGCAGGCTGCCACTATTTATTTGAGACCCTGACAGCCATCTACTTTCAAATGGCTGGATGTATGCCAGTCATACAATGGAAATGCCATTCTTTTCACGTGATCACAATGTATTTTCATCATGCAATGCAGGAGGAGGTAGCAAGGTTCTCTTGGAATGATGGCAGCCGAAAGTAGGCTACCGCTGACAGAACAACCCATCCAGCTCATTCTCCACAGGTTAGGGCAAACTGTGCTGGTGATACCACCTGAGACACCCCCAAGTCATCTGATACTTTTAATCTGTCTGGGAAGCAGTTTTAAGAGAGCCTTGCCTGGAAAACACATTTTTGGTTAACTCTTCACGTTTCATTGGTTTTCATTTGGTAGCACCATGACTCTTTCTTATTGCATACTTAAAAGGGGGAGAAAAAAGGGAGGAAAAAAAAAAAAAAAGAGGAGTTTATTATACCTTATCCCCTTTCTCTTCAGGTTCATCTTCATTAAGGAATTCTCTTTTAGGATATGGAATCTGACAGCCAGCAAATACACTGAAACACAGTAAACAGTAAACACTCCACAAAGATGCACATATGACATACATTTATTTACTGCTATATTAAAAACAAGTGAATATAACACAATTTAATTTCCTGTATTTCATGAGTCCTGTTTCCATAAGTGAGCGGCACTGTGAGCATTCAAGATAGAAGTCTGCTTCTGCCAGCAGCTAGGTGCTGATCATAATGTCAGATCTCTTTGCTGTTGGCATGAGGCCATCATTTAGAAATCAGGGCATGGTTGAGCATGCCTGAATGCCAGAACGACCACTTGTTGATCCTGATGGCAAAATGAACAAACAGTGTCAGAGGTTCCACAACACCTAGTTGGAACATGCATGGCTCACTGAATAAAGGGCCTGATCCAAAGAGTGTTAATGTCTTATGAGCCCGCCTTGGCTTACAGCAGGCTTAAATATATTTGCCAATCACAACTGCAGAGTTACTTTCAATTAGCTTCTCAGGTCTTGTTTAGAGAAAAAAAAGATAGCTTTTAAATTCAACTGGCTAATGGGATTTGGAACATTCCTTAATGTTTATGGCAGAGACTTTATCATAATGTTATCCTGTAATCCATGGAGAGCTATAGCTCTACATAGGATAGTATCAGATAAACACTAAATAGAAAATTACTGGTAGATCTTGACCAGTATCAGTTTCTTAGATTTCTGTGCCAGCATTCAGAATACAAACGACGTGACATGATTTTTTAAAGTGTGTAAACAGTTCCTAATCTAGCTGCTATGTAGTGTTTGGCTTATCCAAACAGACAAAGAAAAAGAAAGAAAAAAAACCCCAACTAGTCTCAACTAGACTCCTTTTGCACTCCAGTGGCTGTTCCCTCCTTTTAGTGTTGCCTGCTAGCTGAGGAAGCAGTGAAAGCAAAGGTGGAAGTCTCCCTGCATCCAGCTCCTATGGATCATAATGCTACGAACCACCAGGCTTCTAAAAACTGGGAAGAGAAACTGGAAGAGCAAAGCCTGCCAGTAGGAATTGAAAATATTATTTGGAATTGAATATATAATTTGAATTTTTCATTACCATAAAATATATATAGATATAAAATCTGTACTCTCAAGCCTTCTGAACAAGGGACTTGTGGGATTTTAGGCAGTCATTGATCTCTTCACTTTTCTCTCCTTATACTGTTACCCTGTGCAAGAGGGCATGGGAAGGGGCTATAGGTCAGAGAACTGTCCTAGTCCTAGGCAGAGGCATACTGAAACCAGGCAAAGGAGAACAGGGCTCTGTGAGGCTGCGTAAGGCAGAACAGAACAGGGCACAGATTAATTCTCTAAATACTGCAATAATATTGTCACACTTGCTTTGGTAGTACGTTCAGAATTACAAAACTAGTGCGGTACTGGGTTATTGTCCACGACCACTCGGTTCTGGCACCAGTAGATACAGACACACTTCAGTACTATAAGTTTCTACTGAGCATGCCTGAGCTACTACTTCTTGTGGATATAGGTAGATATCCATGAATTTTTCAGCTGTCATGTCATTTCAGGGATTAGCATTTAGCAGAAAGAAGACAGCCCTGAAGAGCACAGAAGAGGGAATACATACTCTGATGTAGGCAGAGGATCCTCTTGAAAGTAGGGGTCCTGCAAAGCCTGCTCTGAGGTAATTCTCTTTGTAGGGTCCATAGTAAGAAGCTTCTGAAGCTGCAAAGCATAACATTAAAAATAGCAAAAAGCTTATCAAACTATCATTTTTCAAACTACGATTTATATGTCTTGGATTGTGGATTGTTAAATTATTTGTGGCTTGTCCAGACAAGCCTAAGTTAGCATTGCTTGTTCAGTAAAGTTCCCAAGAACTAGAATGCACATCCATCAAAGCACTACAATTGTGAAGCACTTCTCACGGAAGAAATACAGTTAAGTGTATCAGGCAATATTAATTGCTAAGGCTGAACCACTGTGCTAAAGCGACACTAAATTCAGTTATTACAGGTTCATAAAGCATCATTTCTAAATAATGGTGTTTTGTTGTGGCACATGTACAGCTTTTATACTGTTCTGTCCTGCTGACACAACAGGAAAAAAGTGTCAGAAGAGACTGAACATGACCAGGACTCTCCATATCACTTTAGGGACGGAAACAATAAATCTTCATCTCTCATACTGGTGACATTTCACAGTCAGAACACTCTGCCACTCATGCAGCTCCCAATCCCACTCTATTGGTATTGAAATGAGAAAGAGGAGGAGCAGGCCCTTCCTAGTAACCTTTCTTCCTTGCTAGGAGGAAAGCAGTAATAAATTTATTAGCTAGAATGCGGTTGACTGCAGCAGGCTATAAAAGAGGATTACAATATATTAGTAGTATAAAACAGGAATTATAGGGATACCATACCATTTCTAGTTATTTATCACATTCTGATAAACTCACAGTAGGAAATTTGGGTGCTCAAATTACTCATACAGTATAAAAGAGGATTACAATATATTAGTAGTATAAAACAGGAATTATAGGGATACCATACCATTTCTAGTTATTTATCACATTCTGATAAACTCACAGTAGGAAATTTGGGTGCTCAAATTACATCATACAGTATCCTGCTCTCACACAATACTCTCTTAATTCAAGCCAACAGTGAAAATTAATTCCTTCTGCAAAGCACATCTTAGCTCAAACTCTATCTTCCAGGCCTCCAATAAAGTTCCCTGGATATTCAGCAAAAGAATGTGATTTTGGGTGTTTGGGGCTTTTTCTTCCAATAAATCAAAAATCTGTTGCACAATTCTGTATTCTATATATATGGTACAGTAAACAGACTCAGTAAAAGTACTCGTCCTGATCAAGAAAGATGATTCCCTGTATTTCCTTTCTCAATAGTTGTAGTTAACCCTACTTTGTAGATGAGGTCTTATAAAATTCTTTGTACTTTTGCCACTTCCTTTCCACCTCTCCCTATTCCTATACTTTCTGTGCCATGGACCCCAACAGACTGACAACACAACAAAGAGCCATTTGGGCTGTCTCTCCACCTATCAGTTCACTTGCAACCAGCTCCTGAACTGATTCCTGCTGCTTGTCCAGAAATACACCTCAAGACAGTCCTGCATTGCACACACCTGGAGAGTTTGCATGGCACATTTATTTACTGTGTTTTGTGTTGTCAGATAACCCTTAACACCCTATGTTTCCTGCGTATCTTAACAAATCCAACCTCTAATGTGCTGTTGGCTCTCTACACAGTGACCTCACACAATACAACGAATACAGACACCAGTTTTGGTATTCAGCATCTTTATTTCACATCACCACCTCTCCCTATGTGTAAAATTTTTGTTAGTTTTAGTGGCTTGTGACACCATTACAGGTGATGCAAATTTCTTCTCCCCAGTTTCTCCACAGTGACCACTGGGACAAAATATTCATATTCTGTATAAGGCGACTCCTGGTCTTTGGTATCAGATGCGGTCATTGACAGATGAGTACAGGACATCAGCTTCTGCCCCGCGGACTCCTTCCTCAGAACTGGTTGCTGCAGTACTACTCAAGAGAAAGCTCCTCCAGCTTTCTGCCATATAGCACCCTCATCACAAGCTGCCTCCAAACATGACCTGTATTCTTTGTCATTCAAAGATAAGGCCAAAGCAGAAGTTCTAAAGATATCTTGGACCTTTTAATGATCTGCTCATTCCCTTAGTAATCCCCCTGCACCTCAAAGAATATAATCAGTTTGCCCATTTCACACACAATATCACTCCAAGTGAGATATCCTGCCTATCAGTGATGCTACAGTGAACCAACTTTCTCTGACAAAGTCTGGTTTTCTGTAGCTTCTGTTGCTCCTAGGAAAGTGAATAAAAAATGGCTGGACACAATTTGCTTTCAGGGTAGCAGCTGCTAACACACTACAGAAAGCCTGTGAGACTGGACTTCATCAACAGTGTCATACTTCTCAGCAACTCTCAAGATTGCTCGCTGTCAGGCTCTACTGGCCTGACACAACAGCTATAAATATTACGCTTGTAAGTTTTCCAGGACAGCAAGAACAGATGCCTCTTCCTGGATGGAAAACATTCTGCTCTTCATGTAGATATTAATATTCAGTGTCAATCAGCAGAGTGGCACAATATCCTCCTCTTTGTCAAGAGTCACTTGCTATCCTGCACTGCTCTACTCGATGCCGTATTTTCTCTATGCACCACACTTTCTGTACTCATAGCACAAAGTCTTGACCAATGAAGGTTACAAAGTAGATGTCTTCAGAGGTCACCTTGCAAGATGGAGGTTACCTCAAAAAAATAACATAACTACCTTGGATATGAACAAAGAGTTTTAGGGAGTCTGCTTCAGAATACATGTACCTCCAAGCTCGTTAGCAGACATATTTCTAATCTCTTGATTTGGGAGAGCAATGCACACCTTTCCTTCAAGATCTGCTGGTTTTTAGGATCTTTCACAAGATAAGGCAGGTACTGAGCCTCTTTGCTGTAGCAGGGCTGTGGCAATTTGGGTATACGGACTTCCTCAGTGCAGCAATGAGGTATCAAGAAGGTTGCCCATCTTCCTGGGCATTCTTATGCAGAGTTCTGGGAGACTGACCTATTTGAGACCAGCCTCCATCTCTGTGGTTGATCACTAAACCACCCTTATTCATCCCTGATTACAAACAGTGAGAAAAATTTCACTAAAAGAACCTACCTTGCTAAGTGAACTGTCTCCTTCACAATGTTCAGAAAGAGCCCTTAGATTTTTGGATATCTCAGTTCTCATTCTCACAATTATATAGGGGAAGACATAGATAGACACCTATCTATTTGTTCAGTCACCTTGTAATAACCTTGTCTCACTACTTCTTCATCATGAAAAGTTCCCAGACTTTTATATATATATACACACACACACACATATACATCTATAATACGCCATAGGGTGACAAAATATGTATATACGTTTTGTCACCCTATGGTTAGTTGTGTGTTCTTTAGAGATCTGCTTAATATTTCCCCCTGGAAAAGCAGCCTACCCACCCAAGATGACTCTCAACTTAGCGTTCATAGCTTTGATGAATTAACCATATAAGCTGACAGCAACCCATTTGCTTCTTTGCCTTTCCACCAGGCTTTCTGGTGGCTTCCACCTTTAGTAGGAAAACAGGAAAATTCAGGTACTAACTAACGAAGTCTCTTATAATTGTCATCTTTTCAGTTAGACTCTTCCTCCAGATCATTCCAATGTGTGCCCAGTAAGTTGAGTTTAAGAAATTTTATTTATTTTTTCTTGAAGTCTCACGTTTCTTATGTGAATGCTTCCCTTCCACCCACTTGGGACCAACCCATTCTGTTTCCACAGCTATTTGTGTCATCATCCAACAGCTACTAACAAGTCAAAGAGCAAATCTTTGCCAGGACCTAGAGAGAACACTGCTATGCTGAACCTGTAACTAGTGATGAAAACAAACCACTAGAACTCAAGCTGCACTAACAGCCTCATTACAGAGACTCCCTGTTCACAGCACTAGCAAAGTCACTTTGAACTTTATTCCTAAATTTAGACAGCACTAAGTCATCACAGAGGCATCCAGAAATGATGCCGTATTAGACAGAGCAAGCCTGTATTCACCTACAATGAATGACTCAACTAGGTAACCAGCAAATACATGTTTAGGGATATTGTTTGGAATCACCCAGAGAGCAGAGGTGGACTATTATCAGAAGGAAGAAAAAGAAAAAACAAAAAGAAAATTACTACAGGAAATAATTAAATTTCTCCTTTCCTCTTCCCTTTCTTCACAAAACTCTTTAGCTCTTGAGAGCTCTTTAGCTCTCTGAAACAACACGGAATCAAGGGATATATAATACTCACTATCCTATTTGCGCAGCAGACCTAAGGGTAAGGCTGGGTATACAAGTGCCTTGCAGATCTTAATTAGGTAAGACCTTCAGATCTTCAATACCAGCAGTTTAAGCACACCCTCAGCATGAATGTATATGCTCAAAAATGGCCAGTGAGTGATAAATAGCTTTCTTTAACGTCGGTGTTCATTAGAATGAGATAGAAGAACAGATATTACAGATATTACCATTAGAAATGCATTTCATTCCTATCATCACAATGATTTTCAAGTTATACCTACCAAAAGAAAAACTTTGCTGTCAGGCTTGACTTTGTGTTTCTCCATGTATTTTATGAGGCTACTATTGGCATATCTGAAAAATACAGTTAAACAAAGACACTTCTGAAATAATACAGTATTAAGAATATGGAACTGTACCAAGTGATCACAAAAACATTTACCAGCCCTTAATAAGTAAGCTGTAAAACAGAACTGCTACCAGAAAACATGTCAGATATTTATCTAGCAGTTGCACACATAAAGCGTGCTTTTCACTAACAGGAGTAGTATCAACTGTGTACAGATTATTTCCATGGAACATGCAACTTTTATAGTGTATGGATAAGCCGTTTACATGGGCATATGACAGAGAAACTCAACTTGAAGTTTATACTCTAGTTTTCTAAAGCAACTCTGCCACAGAAAGTGTACAGCAGTTCGTAACAGCGCAACAGCTAAGCTATTGTTTCCAGTTGCAATTTGGCAGAACAGTTAGTTTACCATTCTGTCTCCCTCACCCCAACCTGCAGCAAACCATACAGCCCTTACAGTTCCCAAGTTCAAAAATGCCCCAAATATGTATCACCTGTGCCTTGCCTTTAATCTACAAATCCAGAGGTTATCTATAGCCATTTTCAAAAGAAAGAAGCTTTGTGCACAGATAAGCTTCATATCTTGTCTAAAGCCAGCGTAATGAATCCACGGCAGAGCTGGAAACAGAATCCAAAACTCCTGAATCCATGTCCTCTGCCTTACAACAGAGTCTGTGCTGCTCCTTACATGCTCTGATCTATCACCACCACTTGACTAATTTAGCCAAAGCACCAGGAAACACTAAAAGTGGAATATTCTCACATCCCAGATAGGCTTTGCATCACAACCTATTGAACACGTTACCTTCCATAGAAATTTCTGTCCTCTACTTTACTGTCTCCACATATCTGCTGGTCAAAAGGACCAGGGAGGTGCTTCCGTAGCCTTTCTCACACAAAATGAATGAGGTTACCTTGAACAGCTAACACAAGTGGTTTAAGCAAGCTCATTCATCTGTGCCTGCCATAGATTAAATGGCAGTTATGACGACCCCTTCTAGAGAAACGAGGAGACCACTCAGTTGATGCTTTTAACAAGCAGCTGAGGGAGGGAACACCATTCAAGCAAAACAGCTAATTCAAACAGGACAGCTGTCACAGCGTTAGAACCCAAACAGTCCAAAATCGCCTCCCCAAAAAGTCAGAGGAAAGGAGCCAATTTCTGCCTGTTACATTCACTGAACTGTTGTTGCGTTATCATCACTTACGTTGTTCTCCTAAAATCCTTCTGAAGAGTTGGATATTCTGGCATCTTCCTTATGTCTTCCCAATCTTTATCTTTGGTCGGGGGGGGGAAAAGGAGAAGCATTTACAATTCTGAAAGTGTAGGTTAAGTAATACACGAGAAGAAATAACTACAGCAGGTGTTTGACTTTCTGTTTGTTGGCCAATGCTATTGTTCCATAATTGTCAGCATTTCCAAATCCATCAAACTGACAGCTTCTTTGTACCTATACAAACAACTAGTCATTTCCTTTGCGGGGGGGGGGGGATAAAAT
>NW_008796222.1:7828618-7847606 GCF_000699145.1 Aptenodytes forsteri | reverse complement strand
GTGTCTTTCCTTTGGGGGGGGGGGGGGATCAACTCAGTAGCATTACGTCTGACGCTTTAATGAAAATAAATTACCTGCAGGGAATCCCATTACACTGAAAATGCGATCTAGCTGATCGTGATGAAAAGGATTACTTGTTTTGATGTCCTCCTGACGACAGTGAAATATAGGTTCCGAAGTCAATAGTTCAGCAAATATGCAGCCAATTGCCCAAATATCTAAGAAAGAAGGAGGATAATTCATGCAAATTTACTGTATTTCATCACTCTGTTTTTTGTTTCTGCATAATTTCTCAACAACCTGTATAATCACAGTAAGACAAAATGCCTCACAGTGTAATTACATACAGCACTTTAAAAATAATGCATTAATATAATACATTAAAAAGGGTAAAATCTGGAGATACAGGTTTTTTTCAATCAAAATTAGAGTCTCCAAATTCTGTTTCAAGTTGTACACTGGCAGTCCAGCACTGAACGTATTCACAGTTATGGCAGAAACCTACACAATATTTGCTGACAACATAGCTTAAAGGGCATTCAACTGACCATCAAAACCAAACCATAAATCCCCAATAAAGACACATTGAAATAAAAGTTCTATCACATATTTCAGAACGATTCCAAACAGATAATTGATAACCAAATAAACACTATGAAGGAAAAGAATAATGACTCATATGTTTAGCCAAATAGTGAAAGGTAGTTAAAATGGAGAAACAAGATCCTAATTTTAATCAAGAGTAGAAGAGTGATTACCAAACTTTAAAAAAAAAAAATCCTACTTGACAGCTGACTCCCACTGGAACAATACTGGAACTGTCTCATCTACATCTCATGTACATACAGAAAACAACAGCGTGATATACTGGAGTTTTAATGAAAGAAAATTACAACCTTTATTTCATAAATTTCTCATTAATATGCTTTTCAAAATTAAATCTATTGTGGACAAGAACATTAGTTTCATTTACAGGAGAAGAAATTTCTAGATTACATGTATTCATTCTAGTTACTACTATCACCACCCATCTTAGTGTTCTGTATGACCTGAATGCTTTACTATGCATCTTAAAATGAAAGTGTGAATTTGTCAGTGAGAAGAAGGTTACTAGCAGAAAAGAAATGGATTTGCTACATTGACAAATACGTGTCTGGGATATAACTCTGGAAAAAGATGTTGAGATCAGATGAATAATGAGCATATATTGCTGAATACAAGAGTGTGGAGACTTGCTTAGTAGTTGAGGTTAAACTAGATGGCCCTGGGAAACCTTTTGGATTTTATCAAATTTAATAGCATAAATATAGAAAACAATTTACCCTTAATTTATAGGTCTAAGAAATAAAAAATTACCTAACTGGAGTTTGGTTTATTAGATTCAGACTAAAGAGAACACCAAGAGAAGTCTTGTTTGTGGCAACTAATCTGAGACTCAAAACCCCACCTGCTGCCAATGGTGGTGTTTGGCCCTGCTGCCTGCGAGACACACGGTCTCTTGAGGAAAGAAAAAAGCACTGCTCTCTTTATGTAGGGAATGAAAAAAGAGCCATCACGCTCTCTTTGCCTAAACAGGTCAGTTCCGTTTCCATCACATTACAGGTATGGAGCTTGGGGTGTCCCAATTTATAAGCCTTTCTCTCTACTTCCTTTACAGGAAAGACTGATAACATTTCATTCAGACTTTACAGTTTCGTCAGGGTATAACTTGCTCTGTGCATTACATCACTTTCTCAGGGTTTTATCTTCCTTTGATTTTCTTCTTAGCCTTATCTGCACGAAAACAAGATCTTTAGCGCTTGAGATTTTACCTGCTCAAGCAGCTAATGCAGCATATTAATCACAACTCCTGCCCGGGTAGCAGGCATAAATTATCTACTCCAGAATGGAAATTACTTACTGTTTGAAGAATAGCATCTTCATTTAACAGTATCTCTTCACTCATTTTTATACTAGATAGCAAATCCTTCTGGAGATGGTTTATCTAGAGGCCAAAGGAGTTGCAACCCTCTTGGTTTTCATGGCTTTCTGCAGTGCTCGCTGTCCATCACATAGTGAGGGAGAGGCTGGGCCACTGCTCATTATTCTATTCATTATCGCTCTATCCAGACTGAGCTTTTCCTTTTAAAGAAAAAAAAAATCTAGTATTCTTGTTGACAGCAAAGCTGAACTGGGAAATCTCCCTGATGTGACACAGCAAACTTCAAAACTCTGTTCTTCCTTCATCAGCTGAACAGTGTGAGAGCAGAGCCACTGTGGCAATGCATTCCCACTTCCTGACTCCGTGATTAATGCAGAGAGCACATTTTAAACCCTTTGAGAATTCAGAAAGACAGATGTTGTACCAACTGGAAGTTACATCTGAATAAACACTGGTAACTCCCAAGCTGGTGTTGTATTTTCTATGGGATGGCATTACTGGACAAGTCAAGCATGAGAATAATTTAGCTCTGATCAGTCATTATAGTCTCTAGTAGTTCATAGTGCTGGGTTTCAACCCTTTAGGTCTCTTGCCAGATACTCTTCAGCTTCAAAGAACTAATGTAAAGTAACCCAAAATACTTAGTACAGAAAACCTGAAGCTTTAATTTCCGTAAGTGAAGATTAAACAGCTGGAAAAGGCCTTATAGCCAAGCAGCTCAAGCAGGTCAGGGTCTTCCTTTTGTTGAATCTAACTTTTATGTAACCTGATCTCGAACACATCCTTGGCACATATTGAAACCATTCTCACAGTTCTGCCAAGTTTGGCTAGTCCTTTTTTTTTTTTAATAACATTCATAATTTACAGTAATTATTTACCATGTGGCATCTTTCTAGCAGGAACTCCTTGTTAAATTCTGGCAAGTTTAAAAGCTTCATCAATACAAGCAGTCCTAATAGGTGTCTCCTACATTGTTCATATTAGTCAACCAAATACAAACTTCAGCTCTAACTATGGAAAAATGTGTCAATAATTAGCAATTTCCCTATGCAGTGCCATTTCATATGTTTTCAGTTTGTGGTCCCTAAAAAAGATTAATGATTATTACATCCATTCCAAATCAATTCCAAATAAGAAGTACTACCCCTCAGAAGTGGGTGTTTACAGGGGCAAAGCTTAACACACATAAGCAGTATTTTTCAACTACAGCACATTATTAATCTAGTGCACATCTGCCTCTAGCACAAGAGAAACTTCTTGTTATGTTGTATAACAATTTCATTATAAACAAAATTTCTGTTTAAAAGCCACCACCAAAAATAAGAGGCAAACTACAGAGTTTCCATTTCAACTTGTTATGTACCAGAACCACTGAAAACAGGGCCATATACGTCCTACAAGGTTGCATCAGATACTAAATGTTTTCCCATCTGATGTCCCAGGAGGATCCTAATAAATATACCAGAGTAATACAACCATTCCTACAAGGACGGTTCTGTTTCCTACACCTTATTCTACTATCATTAGGTTTCAGGAATGATCTGTGGTAAAAGGTTTTTACTGTTTGTTTTCCTGTTGGTGGGGTGGGGTTTTTTGGGGTTGGTTGGGGGTTTTTTTGCCCTTTGCCCTCTGAGACTTCCACACTCCCCACTTTCCCCAAGTTTACACTGAACCTGAATGCAAGCCAGTTTTGCTCCCTGACTCTGGAAAGTGAATGCCTTGTAGCATACTCCTTTCCCTAGACTCCTCACCGAACAGCTTGCTAAGGTCCCATTCAAACCTATTCACAGTGAAATATCCTTCCACTGTAACAATATTACTCAAGTACTATACAATAATTTTGTAAAAGGAAAAAAATAGCCTTTTAAAGATGGTCACTTGTGGTTGGTAAACAGACCCATATATATGCCTGGGTGCACAGATTATTAGAATATTTGTATGGCTGCCCATGCCCCAGTTTTAAAACCTGTGACTAATAGCTTTATAGGTCAGCTACTAAAGCTGAGAAAACCCTGCACGTCCCACTCTAGTGCTGTACCCAAGGAGCACGTACAAAAGGATGCTGACATAGCTGTTTTATTGATAGGGCTGATTAAGCAGACAAATGCTCATATATTCTTTCCTTTCTATGGCACAATAATCTAATTTCTGTATTTGTTCCAATATTTTGGAAACATTCTTTAAGAATATTATGACAATTTAAGACAATAAGACAATTTATTGAGCAATAGCCCTGATTCTCAAAATAAAACATCTTTTCCCATGCATATTAACTACAATGTTTCATCGAAGACAGGACAGAGTCCAAGATGAAATACTTTGCGCTTCTTAACTATATCCAAGAAAAGAAATACATAAACAAGCTCTTAGCCTCATATAATTCTTTAATAAAATTCTGTTAAAGTAATTTAAGAATGGGAAAACACCTATTTAAGCTGCAACCAATCTGTGGAATTCATCATTAGTGAGTTTGGTCTAGCAGCTTCAACCAACCTGCGTTTTTTTGTTTTGGTTTGAACACGAAGTCTAGACTCTAGGACACATCTGAATGCTGGTAAAGGAAGCAAACAGTGGATGGACGCCAGAATACTACTTCTCTACATCCACCAAGGGCTAATGCAACAACCAGGGTAACCAAAAGCTAGTTAGCACGGTCTTAGCCCAAACAAGGCAATCCAGGTCACCTATGAAGAGCTACAATGTTTATGTGAGATTCACCAAATCTTTTAAATCATAGAATCATAGGATCATTTAGGTTGGAAGAGACCTTTAAAACCATCGAGTCCAACCGTTAACCTAGCACTGCCAAGTCCACCACTAAACCATGTCCCTAAGCGCCACATCTACACGTCTTTTGAATACCTCCAGGGATGGGGACTCCACCACTTCCCTGGGCAGCCTGCTCCAATGCTTGACAACCCTTTCGGTGAAGAAATTTTTCCTAATATCCAATCTAAACCTCCCCTGGTGCAAATCAAGGCAAGGACAACAAATACACCAACATACTCGAAACCCGAAAGGTGGCCGCACAAGCAAACACGTCTAATTTTTTTCAAATAAATATCAATTGGTCTAATGAAAAGGTAAAATCTCTTTATAAGAAAATCTTGCCTCTCTTATGCACAGCAGCAGATTATAAGCTTATCTGGAATCTTTACACCCAGTGACCTAGGAGCATAGAGACACTATAGAAAAAGAGTTTATTAATTTTTACATTGGATTTAAACACCCAGAAGTTAGATTTAAAATAATAATACACCTTTAAAGGGGAATTTCTCATTTCTTTGTCCCGATAAGGTGACTAGAACATTCCTATGTCTGCTATCACAGACAGACACAAGGGAAAGGTCTTCCCTTTCGTACCTTAAGGTCTCAATTTCTACACGCTTCATGAAACTTTAGTCAGCAAAACAGAAGGTCAAGGAAGAAGTGGTTACTAGCCTTTTAAATTTGACACTTTCTATGAAGAACTGAGAATGGGGTCAAACATTTACATGTGACAGTCTTTTCAAGGGGAAGCAAAAAATCGTGTCAGTGGGCTAAGGGTCAGAAATTTCCTATCACTCATTGGTAAGTTAGGTCTTTAACAAACAGCATCTCAACAGAACTTGACTGAAGAACAGAAGTTTATACTGTAAAGCCACAAAGATGAATGTTCTGCAGACAGAAAAAATACCTCTCAGTAATCTGAAGGACGCTCACTGCCAGCCAAACATGCCTCTGAGAGCAATGTTTTATTTCAAGAGCGTGTAATCTCCTGTGCCATGACGTAGAGTCAAGATAATTCAAAACTTTTAAAGGCAAAACCATATTAATTCCAATCAGTCATGAAATCTATTATCCTCACACTTTTTTTTTTACCTGTATGTCTCCACCCTAGCCTTTTAAACTAAGCTGTCCTTTTCTCATGTTTGTACTAAGAATTTAATTAATTTCAATTACTACACCTTAAAAATTTTGAAGCATCTTGATTGAAATTCTGAGTTCACTGAAATCAACTGCAATTTTCTACAGGGCTTTAGTAGGCCAGGAATTCTCATTCTCTCTAAACAGAGTTATTTTAGCTTGTCAAAATATTTATTTTCCCACTTAAATTTCTATTCCTCAGTATATCAGCATTAAATGAAGATCCTGAATCATATGATTTCAGCCTTCTGCTGTGCATTAGACACATAATCTAGCTTGCAACATTATACTTAAATTACTGTGGTAAGCTTGACAACACAGGTACAATAGATTTAATACGGGGAGTGGCAATAGGACCAGAGGCCCTAAGTAGTCCTCCCATGCAGCAAAAATATGATTCCAAACAAAGACATCCTGTTAAAGAACTTAAATCTTTAATTTACAAAACTTCACATGCAAAAATTTGGAAATTCCAGGTTTATGGTTCTATATGCAACCTTGTATTTTCCTTGTGCAGCCTATGTACTGAAGAACACAGGAATCCTCAAGGCAGGGAAAATGCAATCTTAACAATTGTACCATAGAGCACGAGAATTAAACTTTTACCAACATTATACTGCTTTTGTAAGAATTTTCAGTGCCTGTCTTCCCAAATACTCTCCACACCCCACACCCCCAAATCCTATATACCACATTTTCATCAGCAATTCTTTAACTCTTCAGTTGTGTCTCCAAGACTACTACTGTGCAAACTACAGAGTAACTACATTAGCTAGCAGTAGAGCAGGCTAACATCCTTGAGAGACAGAATAGAGTAATGGTTTCATGAATGCAGAATAGAGTGATGGTTCCATCTTCTTTCTTCTCTTCTCTCAGTTCTTCCAGAAACTGGGGTGTGCTCCAGCCTCAGGTGATGTCGCTTCAGGGCAGGGAATTAGGTCACTGGGACAAGCGCTGAGTCCTGGCAAGGAAAGTGTGTTACAGCCTTCTTTTCTCTCTAATCCTGAGCCTTCATATGTGTCAAGAGACAGCAGAGGGCTATTATTTTTATGCCAACTCCAGTAACCCCAAGATGTCGTAAAGAACGTACTGCTACTTTTGTTCCAGCAACAGCACTGCTTATACCTCAGAGGGTCCAAGAGGTACTCTGGCAGGCTGCCAAAGCTTTTCACAGAAACAAAAGTAAAAAGAAAAATGTTCTTTCAGTGACAACTCATCAAAAGCACAAGGAATGTAATGGGTGACACAAAAGGCAGCTTTGTAGCCTCAGGGATACTTCCCCCTACCAAATATCAAACAACTGCAGCAAGTAAAGGAAGTATGAAAGCTTCTCACTGCAAAGGCCACAAGTCCCTTTTATATTGCAAAGTATTAGGCAAGTCTAATACAGAAATCGTTACCATTTCTTCCTGTAATGATGAAAGAATTAAGAACAGGCAAGATATGCTGCTGTTTGGTAAAATAGTATTTACAAAGCTTTTCAGGGAACACACACAGCTTTGCATTTTCACTTTAACATATGAAAAAAGTGATAGACAGTATGATCTGATCATAGGACCGGAAAGCCAGGAACTCCTGATTATTAATTATGGTGCTTTATCATTACTTTCCTCCCTCCTCCTCCATTTTTTCCCCCATCTCATTCCATCACTGCAGGTAAGTGTCCAATATACAATCTATATTGTACAAATAGCACAGCATATTAGAGAATTGTTGCTATTTTCTGTGCTCTTCTGAACTGTAGCAAATGAGAAGTGAGCAGTACATATGAACTCCTGATTATTAATTATGGTGCTTTATCATTACTTTCCTCCCTCCTCCTCCATTTTTTCCCCCATCTCATTCCATCACTGCAGGTAAGTGTCCAATATACAATCTATATTGTACAAATAGCACAGCATATTAGAGAATTGTTGCTATTTTCTGTGCTCTTCTGAACTGTAGCAAATGAGAAGTGAGCAGTACATATTCTCTGAAAGAAATACAATTCCATCTCATTCCATCACTGCAGGTAAGTGTCCAATATACAATCTATATTGTACAAATAGCACAGCATATTAGAGAATTGTTGCTATTTTCTGTGCTCTTCTGAACTGTAGCAAATGAGAAGTGAGCAGTACATATTCTCTGAAAGGGAAATACAATTTTTTTTTTCCAAATTAAATGCAGAATCTTTCAACAAAACAGCTTTTCTGTACACAACGGAGCTCTTCAGAGGTTAACTCCATGCTAAATGAAGAGGGACAGCGAGTTTATAATCTGTTGTGTGCCTCACTTGGCTTGTGTCATTAACTATTACAAGTTTTTACTAGGTCCAACACGTCAACACCTTCAGAGCTAACATAAGGTGAGCAAAAGGCATGCTATCTGGTAGATTAAGTTATAACAAGGAACATGTGAGAAGAATACTTTCCTGGCCTGTTCCAATTCACAAGCCATGACAGTCTTTTCTGGGAGTTATTAAAGCTTTTGATGCCTACTTTATTTCAGTCAACAGAGAGGAATGCACACGAAGAAATCTTGCCTCTTAGCACAGAGGGGTTTATTTGTCCTTCTAAACAGAGTACTTTACAATATCTTAACATTTCTGTTACTAAGGGGTTCAGCCTTACAGCTATTTCTAATAAGGCACTGAGAATATCTCCTACATAATTATAAGCAAATCTCTTGGATAGGCAACGAAATAAACTGCTGTGAAATGTAATTCTGCTGTCAGTCACAGCTATTGCCAAGAAGTCTACTTGTGAAGCAACCCCACCTGTCTTGAGAACAAGTCATTCTACTGAATCAGTGCTTTAGTGCTGAAAGCTTCAGTTGATATTGCTGAAATAATTGTGCCTGAAGATCAAATTGATGGATTAGCTAAAAAAAATTCCTCTGCACCAGAAGTATGCACCTTATTATGATAGTAGGTACTTGGGTTTTCAACCAAAACCAACTTTTGTGAGTGAACATTTTAGATATAGTAGTAAATAGAGCACACTAAAAGCCTTCATTACTGCACTAGTTAGCTAGGGTAAAGCGTTTATGGAACCAGGTTTTATAATGGATCACCTTTGGGGTCTTTAAATGGCAACCTCATGTTTCATTTAAGAAAATGAAATCAGCCTTTAGTCCACTGCTTTGTAAAGGAAGCCTTAAAAAATAAAGCCAAATCAAACATCTCTACGATGCAAGTTCAACCATTCACCTGCTCATATATAAAAGGAACAATGTATTTGCAGTATATCCCAAAGAATCACAATATATCCCAACTAACACATACAGAATGGAATTAACTATGACAAGAAAGTGGGCAAAATGCATCTCCTAACCTTCTCCAAATGCTGAGTCTTGCTTTCTCATGTCATCATTCGTGTTCCATTTCCATATTAGGATCCATTGTTTGCTCTGGGCTATGACAGACATTGCAAGAAGTCCTCCTGCCTTACTTCACTAAATCTTTTTTTTAACTGAGCTCACAGCGTAGGTTGCTCAGGGAGGTTAGAGAATCAATCCTGCTGCTGCAAAGCTCATCTGCCTGGTAAAGGGCAAAGTCAGTGAGATATTAGGGAAGGAAAAGCTTGCTCATGTAAGAGGCCCTATAGCTATTAACAGTTGGGAAGGACACGAAACTGGTGCTCGGAGGGAAAAACAATTAGAAGGAAAAAGACATGGAACTGAGACTATTACTGTCACGGAGGGTTTTCTGGCCTGCTGACGATTTTTGATGTACATGGGGCTAAGCATAGATGGATTTTTGAAGGCACCTCGTTCGAAGTGGTTTTTAATCACAAAGCTATTACTATAGAGGATATTCTGCCTTCTGAGTATTTTTATGTTATTTTTCCTGCTCTACTATAATCCATGTACAGTTAAATCATAGTAATCATCACGCAATAGCAAATCTGCCAAAATGTTGAATAAAAAGGCAAACACCTGGTTCTTCCCTTCATATGTTTTGCAAGAGGAGAGAATCATGAACATATGAAGAAGTATTGGGTGACCATAAGTGGAAGTTTACAGGTTAATTTACAGAGCAGTCTAAATCAGGACAATCAGCAGATTCTAATTGTGATTGAAGATTCAGTGGTTTTGTTTTCCTTTTCTTTTTTAATGTCCAGAATGTGTATATTTCTCAAGCTAACTGCAGATGCTAAGTGACATCCCAGGTTCTCAGACAAATTAATCCATTCACTGAGTTAATGAAAATAATTCATAACACACTTGTACTGGAGCTCCCTATTATCATTAACTGATTTTATCTTCAGGACAATACCATTAAGTAGCATCCCTACCTTATAGCGTTTCATTATGAAACACCACACAGGATAGATTAAGTGACATGCTGTAAGCTACATACAACACTTGAGACTGAATCATTATTTAAATCCAAGTCTTCTGAGACCCAGTTTACTATTCTAAGAGATCAAACTTTACTGTCTGCCCCACATTAGAGTACCTCCATTGGTTTTACAACAGCAGAGGCAGGTCTGACCCACTGCACTGTTCTCATTCTCCTGAGTATTAAGCTAGTACACGCTCCAACACGCTTCTCAGACTCTTCAGAGTTGACAATGGCTGTCAGCTTTACTAGGTAATTTCCAGACATCAACATATTTGAGAACCAAGAGCAACAGAGCAGTTAGAAGAAGGCAGGAACTAGTATGCTAGATCTCAAAACAGTTAATGTTTTAAAGTGTATAAAAATCCTGTGGACGATACTCCTTGAGCTGCTGTCAGCATCTCAAGTTTCCCAAAATACTAATAAATGTAGTTTTAAAATGTTCTATTTAAGTGACCTAACAATCCTTTTTAAAACCTTAATTTTCTTAGGTGATTGCAGTGATAAGATTGTGGAGTGTAGTAAATGCTTTTTTCTTTTTTTTTTTAAAGAAGAAACATGTATAGTATTGTAGAGATCACTGTCAAGCAAGAGGAAAAAACAGCAGTAAATCATCCAGTACCTGCAGTAACTAGATAAGAGAGCAACAATTAATCTTTGGTATTAAAATACTTTGCCTCTCAGTAAAAGCATGAGAACAACTGTGATAATCAAAATGAAGAAAGTTTACCACATGCCAAAATAAGTTTACCACAAAATATCATCTGAATCCAATTACTTCCCATGTCATGTAACATTGCCCAGGGCATGAACAAGGCTCCCCTCCTGGTGTAGCCCGAGTTTTTCTTTTCAGGGTGCATAAATGAATATTTTCCAAACTTCTCTACTTTTCTTTTCTAGTTTTCCACAACCCCTTCCCCTCAAAATCTCTAACAAAGAGGAATGTGGATCCCTATGCAGCAAACAGAAGCTGACTGACTATAGATTTGCTTTTTCTTAACTATCTCTCATGGGTATTTAAAAGCAGTCCCCATACTCCCATGGCTCCACAGACCACAGGTGGGGAACCTCCCCTGTGCATTTTTCTTAAGGACTTTTTTCAAAGTCTTCTGCTTGGCCCCATTTGTAACGTCTGGTTTACCGGATTTTCCAGATAGGTCTTATTTTTCCTCCTTCCCCGCAACCCTCCCAGAACAAGAGACCAGAAGAGCTTTAGGCATCAGTCCAAGATTTCCAGAGGCCCCACAGCCCGGCCAGCGTGCCAACAATCTGTGCGCACACAGTAAGGACATCTGATGCACTCGGAACGTGTGGGACTTGCTGCATAGGCAATATGGAACACATATGCACATATTTCCATCCTAAATCCTACATAATATGCCCCAGATACTTCCCTCTCCTTTTTTCCTGCATAAAGTAGAACGGAGTTGTTGAAACTCTAACAGATCCCAGCATTCGTTATAAATTCATTCCCTTTGATACACCTAATATTTTCCTGTGACATTTGCTTTCAAAGGCATTTTGATATCTGCTTATACCTTTCACACATTTCCAGCTTCCATAACCATATGTTAGTCTGGAAATAGAATGAGGTGACTGTGCACTGCCTAAGCTTTAAATTACAGTTTCTCTATACCTAAATCTTGTTCGGGCTGGTAAATGCAGTTGCCACATGGCCATTTCTGACATTCCTGCTGACTTATAATCTAGACAAATGAGGAAACCTAACTGAGCAATAGAGATTTCTCGGGTTCTCAGATTTTTTTTTCCCCCAATAAATAATCCCATCCCTTTTCAGTGCAGGACAGTGTTTTAGCCTTGCTTACGGGGTGGTTGAATGATCACTCTAAAGAACTCTTTTGCCAACAAAATCCAAACCATCTAAAATACTATAAACCATCTGATGCCATTTATCAAATATACTATTTCTTTAATTAAGGCAAGTGGTAAAGAGAGGTAAGATAACATGTTCTTGTTTGATAGCACTGCTAACTGTACAAGCTGCAACTTGATAAAAACAAGTCTTAATTATGCTATTTCCTTGACGTTATGCCACAAGATAGCCCAGAATGAATCACAGTAGACTGCCACATGCTTCCTTAAAAACCTATGATGAAAAAGAGTTCTTACTACTTACTTTACTTACTAAAACTTTCTTTTCTATTTTGATGTTCCCAGAGTGAAGAAAAAAAAAAATCTGATTAATGTCTCCTTTCAAGCTGAAAGCCAGCTTACCTTTTCCTTCATTTTGCCACAGTCATTTCCTTTACTTTCCTTAAAATTATGGGCAGTCTTTGCCCATCAATGAAAGGAGCACTGTACCTTGCCACTTAACTTCAACCTTGTTTCTTTGGTATTTGGAGTATAAAGGCATTTTCTGTTGTGCTGGAGACTTTCCAAAAGTTCAGTAGTTTTATTAACGTTTCCATGATTGCAAGCATTTTACATTTTCACAGTTACTTGGTTTCACCTGAAGCTTGTTCAAGTTACTTTTATTTGCATATTTTACTTCTTTGCTAGAGTATCAGGATCTGATGAACACATGGGAACAGATTCTGCTTTTAAATAATGGTGCTGGAAATGAAGACCAGCTTCCACAGGCTACAATAAATTTAGTACGGAATTATATTGTGGTAACAGAACAGAAAGTGACCTTTGGCTTCTACAGCACCATTTTCCCAATTTGTATTCATCTGGTAAATTAGTTACTTGTAACTATGGTAGCAGATTATATAGGAAACTTTATTAACAAGTAGGGCTTAGATTATAAATGTTCACAGTTCAGGAAACTAAATATTATTCCCCATGAAACCCTAACATGGGCTTTTTACTATCCTTTTAACATGCAGAAAGCAAAAGCTATTTCTGTTTTTCAGCAGCAGTATTTTCCTGACTCCTGTATCTCCTTAAAACATGATGTTACATACGTGATGAACAACTACTTGTTCTGCAAGCAAATAAATGAAAAGTAGAATATTTCATTACTACGAAGGAACAAATTAAATAAAGGGGAAAATGTCACTGAAAGACTACCTCTAAAATAATGAAATATGCTTCTATATTGTTTTGTGTAATACATAGTTCTTTCTAAACAGACTGTATTTAGTCCAATTTTTCCTCAAAGTTAAACCCACAAAATGTAACTAAGATCAGGTCCAGAAAACAAAGACAAAAATCCTGAGTGAGACAAAAGTCAAATTCTAATTTCATTCTTTGATCATGTATGAGAATTATTTACATGCAAGCAAGCATACCTAAAGGCTTTATAACAAGAACAAAAACAAATTGGACACTATAGTAGACAGTGTCCAGGATATTATAAAAAACAAAGCTAATTAACATTATATGTGAAGCTAAGATAAGAGAGTATTAGATACAGAATACAGAAAATATATTTAGAATAAAATCAAGACTAAGCCAGTAAAATCCTAAGCAATCATCTGAACTATGTAGCAACTATTGGACAATGTTCAGTCTGTTGCAGTAGAGAACTGATGACAATGCATTCCTAGTAAATTCAAACAAAAATATTTCTCACAATGATAAAATTGGAAGAGAATAGACCAAAGCTGGCATGACATTGCTTTTAGCCTGATTTTTGTTATATTTACTAATTATACAAAATTATATATTATATAAAAGGCGTAAGAAAATAGCTACAGAATAAGCAGCTATATACCAAATAGCCTGTCATTTCCTTTTTCATAAATTGCTATATCTAATCACCTTTCTTCTAAATTATTATTTCCAACTGAAGAGCAGTTAAATGAGAATCTTATATAATTTACGAGTTATTACTAAGAGTGATACATTAGGGCTCCTGAGAATTATGTAATATTAAGAGATGTTAAAATTGTATTTCTTGCACAGAGATTCAAGAGAGAGCTTTAAGAGTTGTGTCCTTTGCCAAAAACATTAGCATTCAAGTTAAACTCTCACTAGCATGCTTGGCTCATTAAGATTGCCTTTTTTTAAGTGCACATAATGCTAGAAGCAAAATACAAGTGCGGACTCATAAACTGCATGAACATCGCTGTCATTTTGTAACCCACTTCTTCCCTTTGCCTTAAAGCTGCACACAGATCACCTCCAGTACCTTTATTCTTTTCTCTTCTCTTCAGTCACATGCTCCTCTAATCCTTCAGTCAGCCGACAAATCTCACCTTGCAACTTTCCTTGTTTTCATTTCCGTATTTTTTACTTTGCTGCCCAAACTGCTTTGAGTGCTCTCAGCACTCACGCTGCACACCAGGTACTACATGACCCATTCACACCCCTCCTGGGGATTCACTGGTGTGGATCTGATACAAGAAATAAAAGCCTCAGAAATAATAAACTACTAGCAAAACCGGATCTTTCTGAAGCATCATCATCCTCTAAAGTTTCAACAGGGACTCCTTGTCTGTGTTTTAGTACAGACTACAGATCCCTCAGGGCAAGAACCAAGTAATTTATGACATAATTAAAAAAACAACGGCATTATACTAATTCATCCTTCAAAGAGATGTCCTGAGATAATGGTACATATCACTCACCTAAATCTGCAAACAATATGCTATCTATCAAAAATAGGTAACTGTCAGTTAAGGTAACTTCCCAGTACCACGCACGCAGGTCACTCAGTAATCTGGTCTACTCACATCTGTGTTTCACAAAATCAACATAGTCAGGGCAGTTTAAGCATCTAATTTACAGGCGGTTAAGGTAATCCTGTTAGTATTTTCTTTAAACACTTCTAGTAACTGTTTTCACCCACAACAGGATGCAGTAAACAGAGACTTTAGAAGTTAGCATCCCAGTTTGCATGGAGTCAGATGCAAAGCAGGCCGTAAGAGTCTGCTTCAGACAACATGGCATTGTGCCACAACCATGGGGGGGAGGGGGGGGGCACTGCAAGGCTCCATCCCCAGCACCCACTGGAGAAGATACCCTGGGAAATCAGAGGCCTCAACCAAGACAGAGCTCCAGAGGGAGGGTGCTGCCACCCAGGACTCAGGCTGCAGGGTGACACTGGCCTCACAGTGGGAGATACAGTCTGGTTGGGGCACTGAGTCACCAACGAAAGGAGCTGTGGGAGGAGGTGAACAGACTCCGCAGCATCACAGAGAATAAACAGGACACGAACAGGGTCACCTCAGGGACCTTGCAAAGGTTTCTGGAGGATGTTGGGGTAAGTTCCTTCATACAGATACTACATGTGTCACCTTTCAGATCTGCTACTCGGAAGAAGGAAGAACTGGTTGGGGATATGATAATCAATGACAACCATAAAACAGTGGAATAGTGAAGGCAAGTAACAGAACACAGGCCCTGGGCTTCAGGAAAAACTGGCTGGATCATCAAGGTCTGAGGATGGTGGTTAATGGTTTATACTCTAACCTGGAGGCTGATTACAAGTGAAGTACCACAGAGGCCTATGAGACCTATCCAACTTAGTATCTTTACCAATGCCAAGGAGGAGGAGCTGGAACACCCCCCCAACAAGTTGTGGATGAAGGAAAACTGGGGAAACAGTTGATACACTTGAGGATAGAGCTGCCATTCAGGCAGGAACTAGACAGGCCACAGGAAACTCGTGATATACAACAAGGACAAATACAAAGTCCAGCACTCATGATGGACTAACCCCCTGTGATGGTTCAGGTGGGGGACTGACTGGCTGGAGAACATCTCTGCAGAAAAGGATGTGGGGGTTCCAGTGGACATCAGGCAAAACATGAGCCAGCAGTGTACCCTGGTAAGCGATGAAGACTAACAGCATCAATAGGATGTATTTAGGATCTATTGGCTGTATCAACAGGAGCACAGCCAGTAGATTGAGAGAAGTGATTACTACCCTTTACTTAGCACTTGTTGGACCACATTTGGGCCACTCTGGGGACCTGAATATGAGACAGACTTTGATAACCTGGAGCAAGCTCAGTGGAGAGCCACCAGGATGGTCAGAGGCTGGAGAACCTGCTCTGGGAGAGGAGGCTGAGGGACACAGGTTTGTTCAGATTGAAAAGGAACCTATGAGCAGCCTCCCCAGTACCTACAGAGAGGTGACTGAGACAATGGAGCCAGGCTCTTTACAGTGGTATATGACAGGAGAATGAGAGATTACAGGCATAAAATGAAACAGGAAGTTCTGACTAGGTATAAGGAAAAGAATTCTTCACTATGAGGATGATTTAGCACTGGAACAGGTCATTCAGAGAGGGTGTGGAATCTTTGTTCTAAGTGGTTTTCAAGACCTGGCTGGACAAATCCCTCAGCAGCCCGGTCTGAATTCAGAGTGGACTCTGCTTTGAACAGGAGGATGGACGAGAGACCGCCTAAGGTCCCTTTCAACCTGATTGAATCTATCTGCAATTAGTATTTTACTTTGGAGCAGGATTTTGCTTTTGAAATGGATCAGATTGTCCACACCTATGACACTTCAGCCTGCACTGCAGAGTTCTCTCAGAGTACACAAAATAAATTCCTTTGGGATGAAATTAAACCAAAATGTGTGCATCAGCCGCTAATGAGCGGTAGTCCATTGGACCAGGCCAGAGAATGCCCAAAGCACTCCCCTTTCTCCAAAACACGTATAATGTGGATGCTAGATACTCAGTACCATTTTGTTTTACAGATGCACTTCTATTGTGCCACGCTACTTGCTAATGTAGACATTGTCATCTGAAGAGTTATATTTTTCTATTTCAGCAGATGAAAAGGAATGCTAGCATATAAACCCTGACTTTTTGGCTTTTTGATGTTGACAAACTTTTTCCAAGGATAGAAATGCATGTTACCTGCCTGCAAGACTGAATGTATATATCTTCACTAGAGCTGTGCAGAAGTCTTTTTGCCCTTCTTAACAGTTCCTGCGCATACAAAGCAAGATCAACAAAGCAGAGTTTTGCCCAACTCAGGTTCTCCTGCACTGGAGGATTCCAAATGGGAGAGAAGAGCAATAAAGAAATGTGAAGTGCAAGTCCACATCAAAGTCAGGTGACAGTTTATTCATTTTTTAAACTTTTTGCTGTATATGATAGTTTGATAAACAGGAGTTATTTGAAAAAGCCAGACTGTGAGACTTAATTAAAAGTGTTGGTCCACCCAACTGAACATTCAACAGAGATGCTAGTATAACACCGTGCTTTGTAACTCTCTGAACAAAGGCCCACATAGCATCTCCAAAAACTTCTGTAACAGGAAAATGCCTGCAACTCCCAAGAAAGCCACCTCTGTACAAATAGGAACGATTTAACCCTGTTAACAGAGGGACACCGTTTCCTTTGCAGTTCTCTTCAACATACAACCTAATCACGCAGACAGGATACCTTCGGTGCATCTCAGTGTTTTTATTCTCTAAACAGCTAGGCACCAAGGCTGATTGTGCTTATTGAACTTAATAAGCGGGAAGGAAGACAAGAGCCTGGCCACCAGCATTTCCTGAACATAGAGCTTCGTAAGTCATCGGGAGTGAATGATCTACAGATTGCGCACAGCGCAGGAGACTACACTTCTTATCAAGCCACACACTTCATAGAAGCATCTGGACATGAAGCACCCTAGAGGAACGCCACTTTAACAGTCATAGTTCTTTCCCTTTTGAAGGTTTACAAAATTACAAGATTTCTGAGCCCATATCAGAAAACGGTATAAACCAATGCAAAAAATATTTTTATTTTAAAAACAAACAAACAACACATTTAAAACGTCTAACATTAACCTTAACTCATATCGAAAAATAAAAGCACAGTCCTCAAAGTTTCAATCTGGATTAATCTTTTATGGATTGGATCATACTCCATCTGCTGCTACTTCAGGAAAAAAACTAGCTGGTCAGTTGATCATCATATCTACTATAAAGCTACCCTCCTTTACAAAACTTAGAGGTAAACCTCTTTCTTACACAGAACTTACCAATGGCCTTTGTGTAATGTCTGGCTCCAAGTAACAGCTCTGGAGCTCTGTACCAGAACGTCACCACAACTGGATCCAAGTCTGCCAATGGCTTCAAAGGCAAAAGAGAACATTTAAAATTTTAATACAAATAAATCAGAATTTAACAGTATTGCCAAAAATCAATTAACAAAAGCTCAGAAAAGAACATTTAAAATTTTAATACAAATAAATCAGAATTTAACAGTATTGCCAAAAATCAATTATAACAAAAGCTCAAAAACATTAAAACTTACAAATCAAAGTTTCTAAGAAAGCAACAAGTTACTCATAACAATACTGGGCCAAATTTATATAAGGCTAAATTCCATTTACTTCATTTATAAGACTATGAAGGATGATGTTTGACTTTTGAGTGTTTTCATCATGGTATTGTAAAACTTTACATAACACAGATGCCTGTTTATTTAAATAGAACTGAAAGAGAAACCTGGTTAACTAAAGCCAATAGTAGTAGGTCTCTAATGTATATTTTTTATTTTTATATGTTTACAAAACTGTGATCCCTTGTGACTGCTATATATTTACCCTAAGTGCAAAACCAAAATGACTGCAGTGTAGTTTGTTTTGCACTATTTCTCAAAATATGCCTCCTACTTGATTTGGAAGAACAAACTCCAGAATCAGGAAAAAGTTTTTAACTGGGAATTAATGAAATCAGTGAGTTTACACTGTTACAAAGGTGTATTTTAAATGTAAACATTCATTTTATATAATTCAAAAATCCTCTCTAGAAACAACCTTGTAAGTAACATTACTTACAAGTTAAGTTAACATTCACTGGTGATGCCGCACCTCGAATACTGCGTTCAGTTTTGGGCCCCTCACTACAAGAAGGACGTTGAGGTGCTGGAGCGTGTCCAGAGAAGGGCAACGAGGCTGGTGAGGGGTCTGGAGAACAA
>NW_008796222.1:7827915-7828274 GCF_000699145.1 Aptenodytes forsteri | reverse complement strand
CGCTTAGGGACACGGTTTAGTGGGCATGGTGGTGTTGGGTTGACAGTTGGACTCGATGATCTTAGAGATTTTTTCTAACCTTAATGATTCTATGATTAAGAAATGCTAGAAGGGAAAGTACAAAACTTAGGTGTATATTCAAAACGACACATTTTAATCCAAGTCTGAAACTTATCTTTTACACAATTTCACCTAAATCTTTCTGCTTTCAGTTATGAAATGCCAAGTATAATTTTCTTGCAGATACCCATACTAATACAAGCCTATGAATCATAGAATCATTAGGTTGGAAAAAGACCTCTAAGATCATCGAGTCCAACCGTCAACCCAACACCACCAGGCCCACTAAACCATGTCCC
>NW_008796222.1:7819657-7827397 GCF_000699145.1 Aptenodytes forsteri | reverse complement strand
GATCAACACTCCCGCCCAACTTGGTGTCGTCTGCAAACTTCCTGAGGGTGCACTCGATCCCCTCATCCAGATCATTGATAAAGATATTGAACAAGACCGGCCCCAGTACTGAGCCCTGGGGAACACCGCTCGTGACCGGCAAATCAAAAATGAATCAAAAATGGTTAGCTCAACATTTTCAAATAAAACAAAAGTCAATGAATAGAAAAGAGGTTCCAGTATATTACTATTCTTGACGATTGCCACATGCTTTATTAAAAAAAAAGTTTATATCCACATGACAGGCTTATGATCTGCACAGGTAATTAGATTTTGGATAAAGACCACAGTTACACGTTTCCCACCTTGACACCGAATAGCCTTCTGCATAGCAAACCTTTCGACCTCTACAAACATGTGCATTGATGTTATTTATATAAAAACAATTAAGAACAAATACAATTTATAAGTAACAATGTTATACTAACTAATCATAGTAGAAGTCAAAAGAACCCTGGCCATAGCCATTGTTTTATGTGCTTATTACTTTCTTGTCTCTTACAGATGCTTTTATCTCACCAGATGTCCTTGGCAAGCTTTATAAATGTCTAATAATATGTTTGGAATCTCTTAAGCTTGTAAACTCAGTGAATGAGATTTAAAATGAGGGCCTGTGTGAACCTCATGAAGTTTAACAAGGCCAAGTGCAAGGTCCTGCACCTGGGTCGGGGCAACCCATAGTATCAATACAGGCTGGGGGATGAAGGGATTGAGAGCAGCCCTGCCGAGAAGGACTTGGGGGTGCTGGTGGATGAAAAGCTGGACATGAGCCAGCAATGTGTGCTCGCAGCCCAGAAGGCCAACCGTATCCTGGGCTGCATCAAAAGAAGCGTGGCCAGCAGGTCGAGGGAGGGGATTCTGCCCCTCTACTCCGCTCTGGTGAGACCCCACCTGGAGTACTGCGTCCAGCTCTGGAGCCCTCAGCATAAGAAAGACACGGACCTGTTGGAGCAGGTCCAGAGGAGGGCCACAAAAATGATCAGGGGGATGGAACACCTCTCCTATGCAGAAAGGCTGAGAGAGTTGGGGTTGTTCAGCCTAGAGAAGAGAAGGCTTCGGGGAGACCTCACTGCAGCCTATCAGTACTTAAAGGGGGCTTATAAAAAAGATGGCGGCAAACTTTTTAGCAGGGCCTGTTGCAACAGGACAAGGGGGAATGGCTTCAAACTAAAGGGGGGTAGATTTAGACTAGATATAAGGAAGAAATTCTTTATGCTGAGGGTGGTAAAACACTGGCACAGGTTGCCCAGAGAGGTGGTGGCTGCCCCATCCCTGGAAACATTCCAGGTCAGGTTGGACGGGGCTCTGAGCAACCTGATCTAGTTGAAGATGTCCATGCCCATGGCAGGGGGTTGGACTAGATGACCTTTAGAGGTCCCTTCCAACCCAAACTATTTTATGATTCTATGAAAATTGAACTAGATGTTGTGCATACATACACTCAAAGAATAATGAAGATTTGTTTCTATCTTAAAAAATTGCATCTTCAGTGTAAGTAGTTCCTTTGCTGTGCAATGAAATTTTCTCAAAACGTTTACCTATTTTGACTCTTCCTCTTTCGGGACCTTCACCCATTACCAGAATGTTTGCTGGTTTCTGGAAAACAAAAAGCAGACTATTTAGTTGACCAGCCTTTGATGATTATCTTCAAGGATAATAAAAATACGTACATTCATTCTATAATGAAAACATTTCTATAAATACACTTACAAGTCTAAAATTACCATACCTTTATGTTTTGCTGACATTTACTTTTTATCCCTAGTTACCAACTTCACAATTAGAAAAATAGTAAAGCACTTTGACATTTCACACTAAGAAATGCAATCTTTAATTAAATTTGCATTTCCATTTTTACCAGAATGATCACATTCATTGGCGAGATTTTCTTCTACAGGAAAATTTTATACCAGGCTAACATTTATGCTACACATCAATAATTTGGCAAGAACTACTTTTGCTAGTACAACTTATTGAAAACGATGCCAAATCTTGGTATGCAAATGCACAGATGAGAGTTGCTTTTGTTTTCATCGTATATAACTACATTTGTAGAGCTGTGCTTGTTTTTAGCGTATGAATGATAAAAATCACACTGGGAAAAGCATTTTTTTCCACAAAGTAAGTTGATT
Organism: Aptenodytes forsteri; assembly: GCF_000699145.1. Classification (NCBI taxonomy): domain Eukaryota; kingdom Metazoa; phylum Chordata; class Aves; order Sphenisciformes; family Spheniscidae; genus Aptenodytes; species Aptenodytes forsteri. The sequence continues at coordinate 7,825,226 of NW_008796222.1, read as the reverse complement.
TCATGCTATGAGAATTCACTCAAAACGGGAGTATACACAGACATCCACAAGCTTTTGACAGTGTAGACAGCAGCTTTACAAGTAGAACAAAAACTTTATAGGCATTTTATGCCATCTGCAGCTGTTGTAACCAGCCGCTTGTGAACACCATATAAAATCTGCACATGACATCATGGCAATTGTTCTGCAATTAGGATCTAGGTTCCCTCAAACATCAATAGTCATTCCTTGGAAGCCTCTCCCTATTGTGTTAACAGCTGTAAAGAAGTAAACAAGATGGAAAACATTAAGTGATTTGAATGAAGAGATGCATAACAAAGTTTCAAAGCAGAATTTTTGGAAGGTTTATCCGAACATTAATTATATTTAAAATCACTAATGCCTGAAGAGGTCTGCTCAAGCAGGATTTGCTCAAGAATCTGAAAGAGATGTCCAGAAAGCCAACATCAGAATCTCACTTAATTTCTCAGTTCCTAACACTTGCTACTATTCACCTGAAATGAGACACTCAAACTAGGGTTACTAATTTGGCTCAAAATTGCAAATCCTTAGCTTTTTTGAAAAACCAAACTGGAAAAAAAAAAAGTACTACTTCATCTATTCTTTCTCCTTCCCCCCAGGAAGCTGTTCTCCCTTCCCACCTCACCCCCAGTGCTAGACATTGCTTCTTCCCTGGCTCCAGCCACAGCCTCTCTTTCCAACCCATCTCCAGATGCCATTGCCTCTTTTACTCCTCCTTTTTTAATCTCAGGATAATTCTCAACACCATCCTTGACTTCTCATTCCCCAATGCATTTTTGGAACCCTTCAAGAGGGAATATGCACTCCCTTCTTGGAGAATGCAATAGCTATTTTAATTGATCTTGAGTAAACACTCACCAGCAAATCTAGAAAAGATAAAGATTAGCTAATATTTAATGATATTGAAATCAACACTTCAAGGCAACTGGTCAAACTCTGGTTTTACATTTATGTATTATCCTGAATTGAATATTCTGGAGAACAGAACAATCCCATTCTGCATATTCAGAAACCAGGCAGCAAGGGAAGCATGCAAGTTCACACTACACTTTACCTCTGTTAGAAATCACATAGCTAAAATTGTCCCAACCGAGACAGCAAAATTCCAGCTTCCTTGTCGGAATTCCTCCCTAAAATCCTGCCTAGCAACCTTGATTGAGAGTTGAGTATGAATCAAAAACACTTCAACAGACCTTTACATTCAGGACTGTATTTTGTGCACTATAAAATGCATTTATTTGTCCCGTGAACAGAGATGATAAAAATGCAGTTACTGCACTGATTTCTAGGTTACGTTTTCTTTCTATAGAAGAATTATGTTGTGAGAGATAAACTGTGTAACACCAGGAGATGTACTAAGATAAAATTTAAAATCTAAGCAGATACAACAGGATTATTAAAACATCTCGTATTCATATTTTACCTGTAATATTACAAGACTCTTCAAGCAGCAATTACTTCATAGAAAAAAGTACTATTTCATCTGCTGACATAAACCACAATATTCACAGAATAGTTCAGGTTGGAAAGGACCTCTGGAGATCATCAAGTCCAACTCCCCTGCTCAAAGCAGAGTCAACTACAGCAGATTGCTCAGGCCTGAGTCCAGTTGGGTTTTAAATATCTCCAGGGATGGAGACTCCATGGCCTCTCTGTGAAACCTCTTCTAGCGTTTGACCACCCTCACAGTAGAAAAAGGCTTCTTCGTACAGGGGAGAGAGAGAAGGAAAACAGAGAAGGAATAAAGTGTGAAACAGTTGAAAACTTAGTGTTATTTCCAAAAGAGTAAGTGCTTCTCCTGAGGCACCACCACCAACATGGAGACGACAGGCATTTCATGGATGGCATCGTGATGCCTGCAGGATCCCCACTGATCTGCAGACTGCTGCCTCAGTAACAGCTCGCATTGTGGCAGCTTCCTGCTAGGTGAGAAGTCTTCATTCAAACCTGTTCCTTAAGTCAGAAGGAGAACACATCTGAACTTGCTTCTTATTTCCCACATGAGCAAGTTACTGCTTGGTTATCAGCTACGCAAAAGATAAGAACTTTCCGAGTTCCTCTTGCTAATCAGAGCTGTTCTGGTTAGGAAAGCATTTTCAACTGTATGTACACTGAACCAGTCAAACAGTAACACTAACCTGATAGGACCCATCTTTCTGAGATGAGACAAATGATATCCAGCTCCTGTGTCCATGAATTTTTATTTAATAATAATAAACAGCTTCAGAGGAGCTTAAAACATAGGTCATGTGTTTTGTGGTTGTTTTATATAATAATGGCTTAAACCCTACAAAGTAAAACTCCTCACCTCCCCAGTCTTCACGATACACAAGTCACACTGAGAGCAACCCAACCCTCATGGAGCAGGGGTGCTTCCTCAGGGCCTTGGCTAAACAAGCAGCACCAGGGCAGGGCAGCAGAACTTCAGGTGCTCAGGTATGGAGGAAAGACTGGGTTATTTCAGAGGGATTAATTTGGCATCAGAGATCCTCAGGAAAGTAGGAAAGGAACGTTTCCATCATGAGGTAAGTGAGAGGACTGCTAAAGGGAATGCAAACAGCTTCTGCTTTTTGGAGAAGGGAGAATGTGTTAGTCTAATCTCTGGATATGTAGGATTTTAAGTATCAAAACATTTACTCTGAGATAGTAACTTAATAGTCTACTATACAATTACAGTCTAGTATAATATAGTTACTGGACAGCTGCAAAAATCAGATTAAAAAGTGGGAATCCGAGAAATTAAAAAGCCCCGTACCTCATATATGCTCGGACTACATGCAAGTTATAAGCACCAGTCTAGTTCCTGAAACAAAACACGAAGGCCCAAGCAGCCTAGAGACCAAAACCTGACACATACTTAGAGTAAATCACGTCTCTTTCAGAGAGGACGGAATTTTATTCAAGGAAGTCCGAGAAGCCCTGCTTAAAATTATTAACTAACTCCTTAGTAAAGGGTGAGGTAACTCAACAACGACTACACTTCTGAGCCAGTTACATCCCAATTAATACCCTCTCTATTTTCCTCAAACTCTCCCCTTGCTGAGAACACAAAACACCAGCTGGGAAGCAAAGCGATGCTGCTGCGTCTCCACCTATCTAGTTGCTATAGAAACAACAGAAACAGTAGGAGTTAGGAGTCTCACATTTAAGATCAGCTGTAAAAATGAACAGAGAAATCCCTGCTGAGAAATGCAGTTGAGTTTTGACTGTCTAAAGAATATTTGCAGAAGAGCAAGGTCAACAGCAACAAACAATTGGAGCAAAAACCTGAAATATCTGCAAAAAGGGATGTAGATGGCAATAATTTAATGGGCTTTTATACAAGTAGTAAGCATGGATAATGTATTTAGTTTTCTACATCAGTGGGAGAATGGGAATAAAGCAATTAACAGATCCTGGTGGGAAAGAAATGAAAATGTTGAGCTAACAAGTATGTTTTCATAAATAATAGAAGTATCATGAATGGGACTCATAAGGACATCCATGTTATCTTAATCAATATGCTTCCTATTTAAATATTTAGACAGTAGATTAGAATAAAGGTTGAAGGAAAAGAAACCATCTATGGTTTTGAAAGACCATAATGGGTCAAAACAGGAACAACAGCCTAACAATAGATGTCAATACTTTAGTTTTAATGGTTATTGTTGTTATCTCCTCAAGTACAGCGGTGACACAATTCTTAAGAGATTTGGTGCAGAATTACATTCCTGTGAGAAAACGTCCATAGGGACATACCACTTTCCATACACCATTCTTTATTGTTTATATCCAAACAAATGTGTTTCCCTTTTGGAATGTATCACTGGACAAAGAATAATCTGAAATTAAGAGGCTTCTATTGTAAAAGATATTGCAAGTCTCTTAGATAAAAGCTCTGCCCATAATTAAAAAAACTGGCTTGTGATGAGGTCTTTTCAAGTCTCAATTATTTAAAAAAGCAATTGTAAACAGCACAGTGTTGATACATAGATGTGCTTCTAATTCACAAACCAAAAAACAAGAGTAGCAGTGATTTCGTCTTCGCTTTTAGCACACTGCTCTACAAATGGCAAAGGTCTTAAATGAGATGACAGCGTTCAACTGCGTGGGCACTGCTCAAAACACCACTGAGCCTTTAAGTCCCAGATTAAGGGGGAGCTGCAGATTGTTCACAGAAGTTTGCAGACAAAGCTTTTGCTCTTCTCATCCATAAGGAAATGTAGGTGCTTTCCTGCCTTAAGTCAATGCTATTCAAACCCAGATGTTGCTTTCAGATCAATATACTGGCATACTGGTACTAACAGTTTTGGTAACAATTGATCTAATTAATGCAGGATTTAAAAAAGAAATGGTTCTAAAAAGATTTTTATTATGCACTGCAAACCTCCAAATCATTATCACTTCCTTTCACATTAATTCCATATATTGAAAACCATATAGAAAATTTGTAAAAATCACTTCCCTCTCCTTTTTTAGAAAACGGTTTGGTCAACATTTTTCTGATACTGAAGCACTAGACAAAAGTAATACCATATAGAGTAAAATATCTTCACATCTGCTTCTCTTTACAAGCCTTACATACTGTGAACTCATATTAGAGTCAGTGCTCTGATTACACAGCATCACTTTCAACTTGGGATTTTTCAGCTGTTATCCTTAATTTAAAAAAAAAACCCAAACCCTATTTTCATTACATTTTTTGCCTAGATTTGTAGATCCATACAATTTTCTTCTACTGTTTCTCTACTTTGTTAAAATGATCGACCTTGCAAAGCAGTATCATTAACAAATCTCATCAATATATTTATCATTTAGTTCAAATCAATAATGTTTCTACAGATATTATCAAATTGACCAAGGCCAAAAATAAAGCTGATTACTACAGCACATGATCTAAAAAGGCAGTAAAATCACAAGGAATGCAAAATGCTTTGAAATAGTACATCATTATCATTCTACTGAAATAAAAACTTGTTTAAATCTAGAAAGAAGGGAAAAAAAGCACAGGCAGACACATTAAGTAAATATATGGCAACACAGGAAGCAAAGAGTACCGCAGAAGGCTTTTACAGCTAAATTAAAAAAAAACCAAAAATCAGTCCAAAAGGTTTTGCAATAAAAAAAAATCAAAATACAAACAAATGTGGACACGTAAAATTTTACAGTTAAGTGTCACCAGATTGTTATCTTTAAATTCAAAAATGTACTTGATTATCAGAGGAATATCAGTGACAGCAAAAACATTTTCAAATGTATTCATAGCATGTAGGAAACTAAATTTAATGCATATAAACATATTTATTAATATGATAATAATACATGCTTGGTAACAATTATTTTTATCTCCACTCTTGCTTCTTATAAAAATAATTTTAAAATGAAACTTATACAGAACTGATAAAGATATGGAAGTGTGTGCCACTGTGTCCTGGTTTCGGCAGGGAAAGAGTTAATTTTCTTCCTAGTAGCTGGTACAGTGCTGTGTTTTGGATTTAGGATGAGAATAATGTTGATAACACACCGATGTTTTAGTTGTTGCTAGGTAGTGTTTACACTAGTCAAGGAC
>NW_008796222.1:7813324-7819408 GCF_000699145.1 Aptenodytes forsteri | reverse complement strand
TGGTGTTTGGCTGCCTGCCGGGTTAAACCACAACACACTGTTTGAGAGGAAAAAATCTTTTGCATAATTCTGAGAGATGGAAACTGGATATTCCATCATAAACCATGGTGTCAGATTATGTTAGGGACTTATGTATTTCATAGCTGCTGAACTGATACGGTCAAAATAATCATTAATTCCAGATACCAGAAATTCTAATAGCAAAGTGTAGAATTTACCTCAAGCTCTGGAACTGATGGTAAGTAGCTAGAAGTAGGAACAAACTGTACAGAAGATATCTGAAATATTTCTTTGGAATGCCTTAGATAAAGATTTTGGTTAAACACATTCCTTGCCTGTATCCACTATGTGTTGAGAGGGGAAACGTACTGTTTTCATATCGAAGCTAGCTATCAAAGACATCTTTTCATGTTTATACATTCTTATAAAACTCTACGCACAGAAAGCAAAAGAAAGCAGAAATACTAAAACTATGCCTACAGTGCAACCATAGATCTGCACATATTAAAAAAAAAAGTCCCTGAAATAAACTTAAGATTATCTAGCCTACAACAGCAGCAATGATGTGACTACGCAGGCTTCCTTACAGACTCATTTAAACCAGCCCATGACTCTGGATACTCTACGGAGAACCAGTCAAAATCATACAATGCTTTGGGCTGGACGAGACCTCTGGAGGTCATCTGGTGCTCAAAACAGGGAGGTCACCCTGCTCAAAACAGTGCTAACTTCCAAGATAGAACCAACTCTGAAGCCGCATCAGGTTTCTGAGTGTCATAACCAAGGGAGCTGCAATTCTCCAAGGACGGAGGTTCCTCAGCCTTTCTGGTGGGCAAACCCTTGCACTGCCTGACCACTCTCATGATGAAAAATTGTTTCTCATCCCCTAATCAAAATGTCTCTTGGGGAAATGTGTGTCTGTGACCCTTCCTCCTTCCTCTGCATACCTCTTAAAATGGCTTCATCTTCTGTACAACCTCCCATCAGGCAGTTAAAGTCCATACTGAAAATGCTGCATGCTGCTGAGTGCAGTGGCAGTAAAGGTGACGCATGCAAAGCTATCTCCATCACCCTATTATACTCCCATTACACCTTTGGCTGAACAGTTACATAGCTACACATTTAACACTGGAAACACATATTTGAGATGACAGAGTCAGCCTAGAAGTCCAGACTCTGGAACATACTCACTACAAATGCATTTTACCATGGGAAAGACTGACCTTCCCCCCCCCGCCCCTTCATTTTAACCAAATCACATATAGGCAAACTACCTAGTACATTCTATTCAAGTTGCCATGCCTCCAGTTACTCTCATATATAACCATCCTTATGATAATGAAATCAGCGGTCAGATAAAGTATTCATTTCTCTGTTTTACTTCATTTTTCACAGGTTAGATGTTCTCTTGAGAGGTAATTAAGCATATACCTCAACTGACATTAATTCTTTAAATTCACCCTGCTCAGCCCTATCCAGGCACTCCCCAAAATGGCCTAAACATCCATGTTCCTTGTAAGAATGCTCTGTTTCAAAATCAATTTGAAACAATTGTTTCTTAGGCAATTGCTAGGAAAGACATTTAATTTATAAACTCAAGGTGTTTGATTGTTGTTGAAACAGGAAAAGACTATTCACCAAACTCTTTTCCCTGGTTAATCAATGGATAATATAGTTGCAGTTATGTCACTGGAAAATGGACTGCAAACACAGGGAATATGAAATAAGAGTAATCACAAGAGGAGAATATAATTCTGGGCTACATAAAAGTTCAGAAATGAAACAATCTTCCTTTCACACACCATTTCTTTCAGGTTTCTTATGGCTGACAGAGCATTAAATTACTGCAAGACAAAAATGAAAACTCCAGACAACTTTGGATGCCGGGCATTGCTTCTATTATAACAATCTTCACAATGTACTAGTGTACCAGTGGTTTCACCCCAATCAATGACAATGCAGTTCAAGTGAGAAAGAAAAGAATGAAAAAACCCTCACATTAGGAGAATGCCAAAACATTTGACACAAATTAAATTTTATGTTGCTATGCAACATTATCCAAAGCATTCTGCTGGTGCTAGTGCTGCAACAGCATATTTGAACTTAAAACGTTACATGCAACCTTGAGAAGGACAAAGAAGGGGGAAGATGGAAACAAAGAGAAAAATATGATCATAAATTATCAATGAAAAATAAAATGTCATAAAGCAAACGTTTAAATAATACACTGAATTCACATTGTTCCTGGGATTTTCAACACATTACAGTACATACTCCAGAACAATTCCCACGAAGCTACTCAGCAATCATCTAGGGCCTTGTCTTTAGACCTTGCCTGGGCTCTTTGGGAGCGCCAAGGAGAGCGTGGGACAAGACAGATTGCTTAACCTCTGCTACCCCATTTCTGAGCAGTGCAGATGTGCAGGCCCATCGTGCATGGGAACAGAAGAAAGACTCACCTCAGAAATAATTTGGAAGAATGTTCTGCTTTTTAATATATTACAAAGAGGAAATGGAGAAATAAATTTCCCTCCACAAAAGCACAGTCAAACTCTTCCTCTGTTGGGGCTTCAGGAGACATCCTGAATGCCCCAAGATACTGCCGTCAAGCCAAGTCTATGCATCTCTGCCATCAAGTCCTTATTAGATATTCTTCACACATGATCTTTACTCAGAATAACTACCCAAAGGCAAATAAACTGAGAAGATATTTGCACGTGTGAAACATTACAGACACTACCACTTTCTTCACCTTTTTAAAGGCAAAAGCTAAGAGACAGCAAGTCTGACAGAACACTAACATGAGAAAGCCTATGACTGTACTAACCTTGGGACTAGAATTTGAGAGGAGGGGGAAACGAGATGAGATTCTCACCTGTTCCTGCTGTTGTAACTCTTTGCTTATTTGCATCACTTAGTTTCTGTTACAGCAACGTGAAAATTAGATACCATAATTGCTATATCTGGTAATTCTTTCAGTTGCAGCACTAAATTCCACCATTGCCAAATCCTGGTATTTGTTTTGTATGATATTCTGACTACTCTTCCCGGTTTAGTAGGGTTATTAAGACAGGAGGATGAAGCCTCTAGCCAATCAAAGGACAAATTACTGAAAGTGAGACTGCTGACACTGTCATAAAACATTTTGTTAATTGCCTTTCACAAAGTATCTTTGGCAGTAAAACTCCAATACCTCCATTCCCCTGAGAGTCTGGTAGAGTCAAAGTATTAACAAAGCTTTTCTGACTGCAATAAATAATATAGTACCAAATGAATAGATATAAATGTAACCCATTTTCATTACAAACCAGCTTCTGCTTGGATAGCTTAGATTTAATACTTCAACTTAATTCAGTCAAAGTCCTTTAATGGAAATTTCAAAAGAGGAAAAGAATAAGAAAAAGGTAGCGTGGTTATCTAGAGAGGTTACTTCCACGTTGAGTGGGTCTTAAGAGTCCCTTTTTGTCTGCACACGGACATGGGAATATAGCTTAAGGGACTCAGAACTATGGAATACATTTCTTTTATTATTATTTTAGGGTATAAACTTTTGGTAAGATTTAGAAAAGCAATAAAGACATTAACTTTTACAGGATTTTAACAATCAAAGGTTTATGTCTAATACTATTTCATATTGTTTAATTAGCTCTTGTCAGTTTATTACATACATTATTTTGCAGCATTAAGCCACATTATTTATCCACTTTTCATATATGTTCTTTTCCTATGCTTATAATCTCAAGGGAAAAAAAGATGAGGACCCATCTCTCCTCCCCACTTCTTTCATGCTGAGTCTAAAGACTAGAAAATCTAATCCTTATATGATCAATTTAAATGTCTGTTATACTATAGCACCAACTTCTCTTTTGTGTGGAAATAATTTACAATGTAACCCCAATCTTTATATAGTCCTTCTCAGAGTATCTTCTTGAAGCAAGCTCTTGGCTTCCAATATTTGCAGGGGTAAGTTACATGTCACTTTCTCACCATGGTTTGTCCAGCACATCAGTGTTCAGGCTTCAGGAAGAAATTTTATCACCCTAATACAAGCCTTGATGCCTACAGCAATACTAATTGGGATTTAACAGTCCAGCGGACCATAAGGTCTCAGATTCACCATCCAGTTACCACATTCTAGACGACTTACTAACGTACCAGTTGAGGCAGCACAACCTCACATGCAGTGGAAAAAAAAGCAACTATGGACTGCAAAGTGCGCAGATGCACAAAGTACAGCTGTACTGTGTCAGACTGCAAAGTGCGCAGATGCACAAAGTACCACTGCTCAGCTGACACATTCATTACAAACGAAGTTAAGCAAAGCATACCCTTTAAAATCCATCCTAACAGAAACTCCTTCCCTAGTTTATCACCATCACTCTGTTCGCCCCAGGCCCCAGATAAAATCTCTCTCCATCTCTCAGTCAGTTCACGCTGAAGCTACTCCCTCACTCCTCAGTTTCCTGACTTTGGGGGATCCTCAGGGCCCGTTCAGGCTCTGATTTTTAAGAAGCCAAGCACCAGCAGCCAGGGTCTTTAGCAACAGTTATATCTCAAACCCAGTCTTGTATCATAAAGTTAGAGAAAATTGCTTCTTCTAGTTTCCCCTTGGAGGTTGTCCCAAGGTGTCTTCATCTGAACAAGCAGCTATGGAGTTTTAAAAGTATCCAGTAAATGTGGTCTGCCTAGGGCATGCTACAACTGTGGTAACAAATGCTCGATTTAATCTCCACTGTTATTCAGAAGCACAATTGTTTCACAACATTAACCAGAGTTTATAGGAGAGCAGAATCCCCACATCATCTCAAGAGCTGTCCCGCATCACGCAGCCCGCAGCTGCACAACCGTGCCCCTTAAAGCAGGGCTCCCGGGTAGCTGGTGCGCTCTGCCCCTGTGCTGACAGCCTGCTCTTGTGCTCGAGCTGCTCCGTCGTGGCTGGGGCTGCACTGATTCCTTTGGATCCAAAGCCGTTAATGAGATTTTACAAGGCAGTGAACCTCACAGGAGACACAGCAAAACATTTTTGGATACACTGCCATACCAGTATGCAATACCAGTATTCAATACTAGACTTCAATATTACGAAGTTAGTAAAAGATCAACACGATATGATGATCCTCTTAAGCCTTTTTAGGCTATTTTCACGTAGAAGAAAAAGTTAGGCAGAGGTAACAGAGGATATATTTAGAGATAGACTCATAAGCTATAATATTTCTACTTGTTTTCTGAAGCCTGAAAGAGATTTACTCATTACCTGCCAGTTTTAGATACTCCCACACACAAATGAGATTAAGAGATATTAAGTAGCACATCTGCATGTGTTTATGTTAATGATAAACTTTATAATGTTTCTCAATACTTGGTATTTTTAATGTATGCACCCTCTGTAAAATTTAGAATAATACTGCATTCCCTTTCTGCTCATTTCATCAGTAAATGCTATGGAACGGAATGTTCAGCCGGCATTCAAATTTTTATGGTATTCCTTCTGTAGTATAAGCTCCAATTTTCACTGCAGCATAAGCCCGGTCTGACAATAAAGGTCTATACAGTCTAGATCTGACTGACGAATTGAAGACCTAATGCTTAAATCAACACTAATTCAGAATGATCAGCATCTCAAAACAATTTTAAACCTTCTCATCAAGACAATTCTTTAGATAAATTAAAGTCATATGTGAACACTAATTCAGAATGATCAGCATCTCAAAACAATTTTAAACCTTCTCATCAAGACAATTCTTTAGATAAATTAAAGGTCGTATGTGCTTAAGCAGATTTTCCAGCAATTCAAAATAATTTTCTAACAAGCCAGGCAGGAACAAGCATAGACCATTTGAATCCAGAAGGTATTTTCATTAACAACCATAAACAACTGAAAGTTACAGATCTAGAATACTGCTATTCCAAACATAGAATCATAGAATCATTAAGGTTGGAAAAGACCTCCAAGATCATCGAGTCCAACCGTCAACCCAACACCACCAGGCCCACTAAACCATGTCCTTAAGCGCCTCATCGACACATCTTTTAAATACTTCCAGGGATGGGGACTCCACCACTTCCCTGGGCAGCCTCTTCCAA
>NW_008796222.1:7798619-7812154 GCF_000699145.1 Aptenodytes forsteri | reverse complement strand
CAGCTCCCTCAGCACTCTCGGGTGGATCCCATCTGGCCCCATAGACTTGTGAGCGTCCAGGTGGCGTAGCAGGTCATTGAACATGAGTGAACACTGCCCACACAACCACCCAATTCAAGTATTTTGTTGTTTATTTATGTAACCCTTCTTGTACACAAAGGGCAGAATGGGTGAAGTACTGAACAAATGGCTCTTGCTTTGGAAAGCTCAAGTCAGAGAGGCCAGTACAGTAACAGGGCATAGGAGCGAATGCAGAGCAGTGCACGTTGTGTAGGGAAGAAACAGCAACTGCACAGACACGGCTCAGGGGGTTGGTGTCAAGGAGGGAGAGAACTTGGAGAATGGTAACCAGAGAGGTTCTTTCAAGCAAAGACCGACCTATAAAACAGAGAGAGCAGGAGCAAGGGACAGAGATGAGGGAAAGCGTCTGCAGCCACAGGCATAGCTGGTAGAGGCTGGGAAAAGTATATGAGCAATGGGGAAAAAAAATCGGCTCAGAATACAGAGACTGAAGACCTGAACTTCGTTCAAGAAAAGAAAAACTATTTAAAGTTAAGATTTAATACGCCAATTAAAAAGTTATGGAGACCACAAATTATCTTTTAAGAGTCTCAAGCATTTATCCCAGTTACTTAACTATCTTGGACTATACATACAGCAGCTAAGTTTTCTTGTCTTGGAAAAGAGAAAAATTTTCGTTTCTCAGATACCATAGTATTTACACAGCTTAATAAATATTGATTTTCAATATTTTTTTTTAACATAAAGCAGTTTCACTTTGTAGAATAGCATTTGTAATTCATGTTTTAGTATCAACAGTCACAGCCTAAGACGAGCTGGAAGCAAAGGCTCTAAGTACTGTTACATACCCTGCCATCTTGGGCACGAGAAGTATTTTTCCCTACCCATAACCGCTTCTACAGTTTCCAGGTTTTCACTCAGAAAAACATCACTTCCTTATCCAGAAGAGTCTTTCTTTTTGCAGAATACTTCGCAGCTGTTCATTTCAAACCAGCACCTCCAAAATTTCAAAATAAAGATTCTGCAGATACTGAGGCACAGTATGCTGGACACAACTAAGGAAGATTCGTAACTCCACGACGCTATCGCTTTAGAGCTGTGAACACTGCTCCCTCCTTTCCCTCCATGAATCTTTTACTAGCAACAAGAGAGTGTTTGAGGGTAAAAACTTCACAAGAGTTTAGGCATCCTATTCTTGAACCTAAAAACCCTGGCCACAAAGAGGTCACAGGGCATTTCGGTGCTAGTGGGAAATGCATGGATCCCTCATACACTTGCTTGAACAACCAAATGCAGTAGGCTTAGTGCTTCTCAACAGCATAAACAAGGTGCGAGATCCCACTTAAAAAATGGTTTATATATACATCCGTTAAACAGTCATGGTTACATTCTTAGTATTTTCTACAGGCATTTTCACGTGCAGAGTAACACATCTGGAATAGCCTTAGAAATTCATGCAGCTAGATGAACAAATTAATTGCGCTAAGTGAAAGTGTGAGTTGTCAGCACCTCCGCTAACATGCGGGTAACTGCCACGGGCACACTCTTTATCATGTGGTATCTTGCAGTAAGCACTAAGCAGCTTGCTCCTTTTCATGAAGGAATAAAGGTATCTCTTATTTACCGCAGGATACCGCTGGTAAAAGTGTGCCCACAGGCAGGCAAAGCAGCTAAAGGGTTTTGAGTTCATATTCTCACCTGCACGCACAATAAAGTTGTCTCCATCAAGAAAACATGCTTATACTCTGACCTGCAAGTCTCAGATGAAGAGGTTCCTCAGTTTAGAGACTACGTGTATGGTAACTGAGCTGTAGCAGAGCAGTAGAGAAATCTGTCTAGATATGAGTTTAGCTGTCTGCCCTGATTTCTTACTGTGTTTACAAAGTCAACACAAGATTGAGGCAATGACATTTTGTCAAATTCGTGATTATTCCATTAAGGCTTCCATAATATTTATGGCAGCTTTCCAGCCCTTAACTTTAAAATAAGCCAGGTAAGATAAAGAAGAGAGTTTGTATTGAGCGTATTTGATATAGTGACTTGAAGTGTTCAGAGAAGTTACTACAGTTTATTAAAAGCTGCACAGTAGCTAGTAAAATGTTAATGTTCTGTCCTAAAACTGTATTGATTTTGTGCATGTAAAGAGAAAAAGGTGTTGGAACAAGCAATGAAGGCAACCAGGCCAGAATAATTTATACAAGAAGCAAGTAACTTCTCCATTTCCTTTCTTCAAAAGTGTACAAGAATTCTTTTGGGCAATAAGTACATTATATATATTTATTTTACAATATTTATTGTAACGTACTGCTACAACATGGCATTTCAGATTCTAAAAGTTTGTTTCTGTAGTATATTGCTAGCGTCTTGATTTTTATTTTGCTACCTAATAAAAATGCATCAAAAGACAATTATGTTAACAGATGCTTTCATGAACAAATACATTAGGTATTAGTATTACTTGTTCTCATTAATGCAAACCAAAAAGCAGTTCTTGGCAGGATATAAACAGGTGGTGCTTAAATATTTTAGGCAGCCAACTTAAGACAAGGTGTGGGAGTCTGATTGTTAACCACTTTTGAAGATTAGGCTCTTTCCAAATGACACATGCAGCGCAAAACCAAAAAAATCATTAAGTCATCCTAGAAAAATTTAACCTAACATGTTATCAATTATTTATTAACTTGTTCATGTCTCTGGAGTTATTTGCAATACTTTTATAATAGTTCTATAGTAAGCATCAATACCCCTCTTACCCATTGAATTGAAGTTGCTGCACTGTATCTAATACCATGTGGAAGAGCTAATTAGTTATTGACTTGGAATGCCTACAGCCAGTTTTCAGCACCAACTATTAAAAGGTTTTTCAATCGATCACCAATCAAGGCTGATTTGGACTGAAGTCTGCGGTTGAAGATTTTCAGACACACACACAAATTTACTGTGCAAAATAACTGCAAGTTAATTAATCATGATATGGGATCAGCTTGACACCTCCAAAAACCCCATAGTCAGTAATACATATACTTCCAATAATATAAATAACACAAACATTTCTGGAAAGTTAATTTTTGGGTTTTCTGGTGTTTTATTTTGTTTTTTTTAAAGTGTAAGGACAAAAATTTATCTGCTGTTAAAAAAAAAAAAAGCCTGCCAAACCTAAAATGGATAAAACCCCTTTTTTATTTTGTAAAGGATTTTCCCAATAATCTCCAAATGCTTTACAAGAATTAGATACAAACTAAGACATGTCAGAACTATAGACTGTAGTAGCTTAAACATACATGACCATGATCACACTATTCATTCTTAAAGCTACTAACCGAAGTTAAAAGCTAGAAGGCATAGGAAAAGAAGATTTGGCACATATAATTTTGAGTGGGGAAACATGGAAAAGCTGTTTTGGGAGACAAAAGCCTTAAGAAAGCCAGTCTCAACATCTTTTCTGAGGCAGAACTACCACAGTAGGGACCATTATCAACTTCAGAATCTAGAGACCCTTGGGTTTAATGAGTCTATCAAGTTTTTTTAATGAGTATGGTACTTTTAACACAAACTTAAAATAAAGGAGGGTCACTCCACCTGGAATGAGTGAGCTTTTCCCCCGTGTCGGTCAAGGTATGAAACGTAGCGTTCTACCTGTACCAGCCACTGCAGAGCTCAAAGTTGTGAAGGCCAAAGGGAGGAGAAATAATTAAGGTTGTGAAGACAAAGAAAGAGAAGTATTTCAGTAAAGTCAAAGCTGAGTCAAGGTTATATGAGTAATGTTAAAGAAGTGGCAAAAAGCAGATCAACAGATATGGGAATGCGGGCAGAGGAGCAGGAAGTTGGAAGCAAATGAAAGATTTGCGTGAAGAAAGAAAACAGAGAAGAAGAGTTGTGAAGAAGGCTCTACGTGCCGAAAACAAAATCTGAAATAGTTCAGAACTAATTATAATATTTTTCCATTCAACAGTTATGCCCTTTTTAAAAATGAAAGACAACCTGCATAGACATGCAGTGGCTGTGAGATACTGCCAAGTCCTGAGAAATGTTGTGATTCATGCCAAAAACATGAACATGTTTAAATGTGGCAGGTCAAGCTGTCCTAATTTTTGTTTGTTTGTTTTAAATTAAACAACTCCAAACACATAGTACACTTTCAAAGAAAGACATGATTGTCCTCGCTACAGCAAATTTGCCCCAGTTTACTAGGAAAAATATCTATGTTTTTAGTGCTCGAGGTTTATGATTTACCTCACTGTTGATGTTGCCAATAAGTCCTTGGACATTCTCACAAAACATCAAGTGCTTAAAATGCAAATAAACTCCCTGTGGGAAATTTTATTTTCTTTTTTCAAACTGCATAAATAGGCTAGGCGCTCAACTCCTGTTCCTCAAAGCCAGATTATGACTTTTGAAAAGCCTACTGTGCAACAAAATACCTTTGAGAAAACCCCTAGCTTTCAGAACATACCATCAGAGCACCTTCTACTCCCTGTTACTCTGTCCCATGTTTTGTATATGCTAGGCCCATCAGTTGAAATTCTTCTCTGTAGTTACAACATCCACTTTGAAAGTAGTCATGTTACAAACTTTGGACCAGGGTGAAAGTCTAGGGAAGATTTATTAGTGGCAATAATAGCTTTAATACAGATTTAATGGCTGTAATGTCCCTCCTATTGAAAATCCAAAAGCTATCAACTCATTCGACAACTTGAAATCTGATATTAATAAGATGAAAAGGGATACTGACACGCACACACCCCCAATTCTGAACACAATTTTTTTGTAAGACTGAAGTGGTTCTTGCATACTAAGGACTAAACTAGAGATGCACTGTAGGAGGACTGTACCCAAAAGGTTGAATTGTTTTATAAGCTTAAGATATGGGTACCAGTCAGAAGAAAAAAAACCACCATAAAGTCATTATCATAGTGACATTTTAGTTACCAGCATTCTAATGAAATCATCCTCAGAAACAATGTAAGGCACTTGGAAATTAATGCAGTAGCTGTCCAGTTTGAATGATGGTATGTTAGGCAATTTTATCTCACTGTCATTAAGGAGTGAGATATCAAAGGACTATGCATTTTCTGTAGGATAAAAACATGCAGGTGAGCAGTTACTACAGGGCAACTAATGCAGAGTAAATCCACACCCTAGACTGCCTTGCTGTAACTTGTTCATGTAGCCATACCCTCCACTTTAGTTTAAGTTTTTCAACTAAATTAAATTAAAGCTACCTAAATACTGAAGAAAGGTTCCAAGTCGTGTGCACCAAGAAAAACAGCTGTACAGTTTCAAACATTACTGCCTCTAGCAGTCCACACTGTCTCTCCACTGGAGATAATCACCCAGACAGCAGACAGCTGCAGTGAACCTCTGCCACTGCCCTCCAGCCCACTTTAGCACCTCAGCAGGAATATATATATATACACCTTTGCCAAGGGCAAAAATTAGTGCCAAGACCACGGGCTGGGACAGCCGCAGCGGAAAAAGCACACTCGCATCACTGGCTGCATGGTACCCAGCATCGCCTCCAGCACAGCGGAGGGCTGGGAGGTCTGAGACAGCACCACCTCGCACTGGCACAGCTGAATTGAGCACAAATCAGTTTTCAGACCACTCAGAATAGCCACAAAGAATTTTAACACAATTTAGTTAATTTAAAATTTAGTTAATGCAGACATTCCTGAGTGTTCCCATGTACACCACCCCAGAGAGAGAGAAAGAGAGAGATCAGCATATAGTATTTTTCCAATGAAGCAAAAAGAAAAGTTGTAAGTGAGCAGAACTATGGGGATCAGCACTTCAGTAAACTACCGGTTATAAAGTGATATATATCCCTATAGACAGGGATAAAATAAGCATCAAAACTTCCACATTGCAGGAGGAGAAATAGCTTGCAAGTGAGATAAACTAAAAAACAGCTCGATTTGTTTAACATTTTTTCAAACTTAAACACACCACTTGCAATATGCACTCAGGTATTTTTATGTAACATAGAAAAGATGACTTCTAGGTCCCCGAAAAGGTTCGCTGCCACTGCAAGCCCTTCCCATCCCACTACAAAAGCTGGCATCAAATAAGAACAGCAGCTCCCCACCAGAGCAAGGAGACACGCACAGAGAAATAAGCTTCCAAGTAAATCCTGTGTCCTAACAAACAGCAGCAGTCAGCCAGCCATAGCATATGTATTTGCTGACAGTAAAATTAGTAAGAAGCTACTGCAAAATTAGTATACTATCCAGATAACCAGAATTTCAAGCATACACATTACCCAAAACCTAAATGGGTCTGCAATTCTCTTGGTTTTAACTATCAAGAATTCAAATTAATATTTACTTGATAAGCAATCAGTTTTAGGGCTGAGATTGGAATTCACATCCTGAATTTCAAGAAGCAAAAACAACTTTAACATCCCATTTAAGAGACTTAATTTCAGCTGAGCTGGCAAACAGCTAATCATATTCGCAGTTCAACAGCCACAAAAATAATTTTCATAATTTCTAATTTCAGCTGAGCTGGCAAACAGCTAATCATATTCGCAAGCCACAAAAATAATTTTCATAGCATTAGAAGTCAATATCAGCTCATTAAATATAACTTAACTGGAGTTTGCACTTAATTCATAATTCTTAACAATCATCATCCACAACTGTTACATCAAAAATAACTATATGAAAGGCAAATCAAAGTCAAAATGTACAAGCATGTTTCATGGATTAAAGAAAAATGTAGAACAGAAGACACATTTGTGAAAAGCCCACTCTTTGGCAACAATTACCGCATAAGACAAAAATGGCTTGAGTAGCTGAAATCCCCCATTCCGAGGGGAATTTCAGGAATGCAAAATATTGTCTACAGAATTTTCTTAGACATTAGTTATATTTGAGAACACCAGCTACATAGAACATTATCATGCTAAGTTTTGGGATTTGGGCTCAATATTTAAGCTAGCCAAATAAGCAAGTGTAAACTCTTAGTACCACCTTACTTCATTTTTATTACTGTTTTGATTTTTTCTTTTTTAGGTAAAACTCTTCTAAAACAACAAAAACAAAATAAATAGAAGTGGTTAAATAGAAATAAACTAATATAAAACCAACCAAAATTTATATTCAAAGTTAATTACACCAGTAGGAACCAAAGCATCACAGAGGGGGGCTAGCTTGGGGGTGGGAGGGAGGGGTTGTTTGAGAATGCAAAACCATAATCCCAATATAAAAACCATTTTTCAGATGCCATCAGATTACTTAAATAAGATAAAAGACTTTCCACGCTGGTTTTTACTACTTTACAAAGTAGCACAGGAAAGTTACTGAACTCTTGGGGAAGTGCTTCTACAAGCCACTAAAAGGAAACCAGAAGGTAATAGCAAATTGTGCTCTAACACCTCTGAGGCGCTGAACAGCATGGAATGGGGGTCTGTCAAAATGCCTGTCATATATTCACATAGGATTTAGCTTCCAGAGGGCAGGAAAACAACAGAGAAGAGAAAGAACAGTTAAAATAATCCTGTTAGTACAGAGGTTTGGTATACAGAGAACTGTATGTGTTTAAGACTGACTACTTGCACTATGACAAGCCTTTCTTGACTGGCAATCTTCACGGCTTCACTGTTAATAGGTGAAAGAATATTATAAATACTTTTACCAGTGGTCCAGACATGCTGAAGGTTTGTTCCTGTATTTATTAAAATGGCTTGAAAATTTAATTCCAAGGTGGTTTTACTTGTAATTAAAAAAAACCCACAAGTATAAGACTACCATAATCCTCCCTAAAGATGAATTTGAAGACCTAATGCCCAGGTTCTGAGGACCACTTCACATAGTTGGTCACTTCACAGACTGTATAAAGTATTTCCTTCGTTTTCTTTAACTGACATAACTGTGGTATTTGGTCTTACAGCTACAGTAAGGTAGCTGATTTCTGAAACATTAGCCAGAAAGCAGAAAGGATGGAGGTTGGAGAAGACAAAGAGGTCCTGAGACAAGCCATCAGTGAAACACCAGCTGATCAATCATTTTCTGCAGCAGAGCCCATTTCTTTGACAAGGTTCACACATAAAACTGAGGAATCTTTTGTTAATCACTGCAGCTTCCTGGATTGCTGATCAAAGATGCTTAATTTAAAAGCAAGACAATCTGCAACGTTACTGCAACATCTTAGTAGAGCAGTAATAACTACAGTATGCTTGCAAATGAAGCGAAACGCACAAGCGCAAGATGGCAAGCAACATGAAGAACAAATGCAGTGTTCTCATTTTTTTCTTGAATATTATATGTTGTTACATTAGTTGTCTTCATTGATTTTAATGTACTTCTTTTAAGCTTCATTAATTTCTATTAGTCTAAATACGAACATGTCAACAACGTGGTGCCAACCTTTGTAGCCTTATTCAGAAGGGGCAATGAGTCCAAACAGAAATAACCTGACAGACGGACTTATAGCCAATCCCATTATTCCAAGGGTACTTTCTCCAACAGAAAAAAAAAAAGCAGTGAGTCTTTTACAAAAGAAAAACTTTTAAAAGCTTCTTCTAAACTTTGCATTTTTCATTTAGAACGCAAAACCCAGTTTGCTCACTCCAAATGGTCAGCTGCAACAGTAAGCTAAATACATCAAGTATTTACTAGAAACCTTCATACAGCAGATGGTATCTGAATTGGGGCTATTAGAAAAGATGACATTTCCCTTCTGTTTTCTCTGTATCGGGAAAAAAACAAATTAATTCTAGAATTACTTTAATACTTCTGCTTCCTCCTCGCCCTTTTTTCACCTCAGGAAGAGATATGAAGCTCATAGGAGCCATATGTCATCTGTTGACTTTAGCAGCAAAACGCAGCCAGAAGAACATTAAATCAGTCCCTTTGTCTCTTCTGACTCATCTGAATTTATATCCAGTCAGGGTTTTATGGGCATAAGCTTGTTTCAGAACCTGAGGTAAAACATTTTTCTTCAACTGTAATTATTTTTATTAGTAAAAATTATTCTACAAGCACCTTCTTAATACTCTTGCCACAAACCAAAAGGTATGCATTAGTCAGTCTCGGAAAAATTGCTGTTTCTATATACTCAATAGACGTAATACTCTGTGCATGTCTTCTTACACCTTTCTAAATCGTGTGAAGATTGCTTTTTACAACTGAAGAAGAAAAGCAAAGTTCTGAGTAATGAGAAATGCACCGTTTTTTAGTAGGTGCCTCTCAATATATGCCTAATATTTAAACAGAAAAGAAAAAAAGAAAAGCATATGCTGATAAAACTCAGTTTGCTATTCAGCACGTAAAATTTCTGGTTCATTTATCTATCTAGAAGCACGTATCCATGTAGATACACGTATAAGGACCCACATACTGTTGTTCCTCAGCAGTAAATAAAAAAGTGTATCCTCTCTCTAACCAGATATAAAAGAAGAAAAATGTGTTAACCTTTCAGCTAATAAATTCAAATCACTTTCTAAAGTCATCATGGAGTCTAATCTCTCGAAGTACAGAGGTTTAGCTTGCATTTCCTTTCTTTTGGGAAATCTGCAAGCTGAGTATGATCATCAGTAAGATTCTCTGACACTGTGGAAAGTCCCCTTCACCCCAAAGAGATCATGCAGATGGAATAATAAAGGATTAAGAGGCCCAAACCCATACACAACTAGGGAAGAACATGAGTCGGGAGCACGTGTCCGTACACATTTGTGCACCCTTCTCATGCGGATGCACACACACACAATGACACAGAACAGTGGGGATTACAATTACAGTGTTTTTAAAAAGTTTAAAGAAACTGGCAGACAGGTTGACTCGTTATTTATTTATAGGAGGCGTGTGCGCGCCCAAATGGGCGAACAGGGCCAAGAAGCTTTTCAAGCCAGTGCAAAATTACTGGCAGGAGGCAGGACCCAACAGCTCTGCATTCCTGCGCAGCAGCTGCTTGTCAAGAGAGGGATGCATAAACCTACATCTAAATTTACTTTTGATTATCAGCACATAAAAATCCTTTTTTAGACTTGTTGGTAAAAGGGGAGTTTCCCACACTCGTCATTTTACATTTTATCTTTCAAACCCACAGTTCGCTTGCTTAGCAAATTGCAAGTGGGACACTTAAAAACCACTTCAGTTCTGCTGCTTTTTAGGTAACTTCTCTAATTATTTATTGGCCTGGAAAATCTTCTTGGGAGGGCACAGTGAGGAAGAGGAGTGAGTAGTTAAATACTATAAACTAGTAATACGAAGCACTGAGAAAGTTCTCATTTCTCAAAGGTTTTTACACGAAAGCAGAAGTAAAAAGTCAGTATCCACTTCACAATTTTAAGAAATTTTCTGGTGCCTTCATACAACACGCAATTTAATTTAATTCTTAGTCTTTGTTAATACTTCCAGCTCATTAGAAGAAGAGTATCAAACCACAAAAAAAAAAGTTAACTACGTAAACCACACATATTATACTGCTTTCACTCAAAGATTTCATAGCACATAAAGCAGTAAGCTACGAGTTATACCCATAAATAGCTAACAGATTGGGAAACAGAGGCAAAGAGAGGTCAAGTGAGCTGTGTAATGTGGCAGCAAAGTTCCAGAGCAGAGCCCAGGCAGAGGTCCATGTTAAGAGACTGCAGATTTACATACTGGCTAGGGGAGGATTACTATGAGAAAATAATGACTGTTTTTTTAATTAAACCCTAAACTAAGAGCCAACCAGAAAACTAAAAATCTGAAAACTGTTGGAGCTTTATTGAATTTATTATAATTGAATTACTGAAAATTTACTAAAATGTTGGTATTCTATACTAACATTGTGACAGATAATTTAAAATTCTCATTCTGAATAAATTAATAATAAATATTTATTTTTAAAATTACAAATTATCAGAGTTAGAGGATGAAACACTAAATAGTTTAATCATTTCTGAATAGGCTGTGCCTTTGTGGGAGACGGAAATTGCCAATTCCCGCAAAGTCATCTGCCTGGCCCCTTCAGTTTGGGCTTTCCCTTTCTCTTTTACTTCTGACAGGAGAAAACCCACAGTCTCCAGATGGCTACGGCTTCCAGACAACCCTGAGAGAGAAGAACAACTACTGCATTGTCCACTACACACTGCTCCACAAGAGATGTGGAGCTGGAGCACCGGAGAAGACAGCTTGCCCTGAGTGAAATCATGGCCAGCCAGAGCCAGCACCAGTCACCACATGGGCGTCTTGTGGCTCTGCTAAAGATTTACCCTTGGAAAGATACAGGGTTTACTATTATTGCAGTAGCTGGATATTCAGGGATATTAATATCCAGGGATAGCTGGATATTAAGAAGCCTGATTCTGGGAGCTCACATGCCTGATCATCCTAAAGACTGTCTATAGACATTCGCTACATAAACAGACACGCGGAGTCAAAATTGTATCAAACCTCAGCTGTCTGCTGTGTCATTCCAACAAAAATGCCCAGATTAGCACTCCATAAATTCTGCAGGTGGCAGAAGTGCACGGACACTCTATAATCCACTCCGGGAAGAAACACAAACTGATTATCTTAAGCACGCAATGAAAATAGCTTCTGCTAATACAGACAGACATAGCGAAGCAAACTACAGAACACATACATGATCTTCTCCTGCTTTAAGAGACAAGGGTATGGTAATAAAAAAGCTGGAGATGGAAAACCAGTGGCAAAGTCTTCGCCACAGTTGGATTCCTCCTCCCTCCCCCCCTTAGTGAAATTAGAGTGAGAAGGTTGATTTGGAGAGAAAGGGTTACACTGAAAAAAGCACACGTGGACATGGAAGCATCACCAGCTTAGCCCACTCGGCAGCCAAAGTGGCAAGGAAAGGCCAGCTCAAGTAAGATTTGGGCCTGACTGGAATAATGGGGTGGGACATCACAAAAACCCTGAGAAAAGCGAATCTTGGCTATCAGCGAGGAAAAATGATGCACGGTGTTGCAGGGCATGTACACAGAGAAGGCTGAGACAGAGCTGCAGGAAGACTTGTTGGCTCTTCTTGCTCTCTCCATTAGCTGTGTTTTCTGAAAAAAAAAAAATCCGTCTTTGCTTCAGTTTCCCACTGAGATTCCTTTTACTTGTTTTTCTTCCCCATCTTCTACTTCTATCCATTATCTCTTAGTAATATAAGCCACAAACTCAATTACTATCTCCACTCTGTTGATGTACGTATCAGCTTCAAAACTCTAAACATTTGCTGTCTTTCTAAGTGACAAAAAACAATCCTTAAGTTTTCACTACAACCACCTTTCTTCACCGATACCACCATAAGAGCTGTCCTGCAGTGTATATAAGGACTCTACATCCAGAATTCGCTTCAGGATTTAGTCACTTGGTTGCGGAAATCTGCCACATTACCACCCATTCTCTTCCACAGCAGAAGTAGGAAAAGTACCCTTTCCTTGCAACCGCTGTTCATATTTGCTTTAAATGCCAAAGAAGGTGTATTTATTCTGACATCGTAGACTAAACTGGAGGACCTGAGAAACAGGCTCACTCTGCTTTCTGCCGCTGGCAAAAATATTATTTCAACAACTGTAATTAGATTCTTCAAAAAACACAACTCAAAACACCAAATCTTAGATTTCTTATGTTGAGAAATTTCAGGTGCTCATTTTATTCTTACTGGCCAAAAGCTAGGCACCAACAAATTTACAGGTACCAAAACAGTTAAGGAGAAGGATTACAGATCATATACTTAACACTGACAGCAGAATAGGACAATGTCACTGAAAATGGAAGTCTACCCTTCCCTTATGTCCCATCCTTGTCCACTTGGCTCCCACACATATATCCATCTTGCCTACATATTCACCCTACATAAGCATTTGTGTAATTGCATACTGAACCAGATCAGGGAATGAACTTGCATACAGATCAACCTCTGCTTTGTGAGTCTAATTTTAACTCATGTTAGTTTTCCAATCCTCAGCTTGAAGGGGGAGGAGGAGCACAGTGGAACAGAGAGGAGTAGAGGCAGCACGGCCTTCTTCTGCATCAACAGTAAGTTACACATCCAAACCTGCCCAGGGAACCACCTTGTCTAGAATCTACCCTCTGTCTCACTTATACTTTAGACACCTAAATCTTTTTCTAAACAGAATAATACAAATCAATTATTACAGTGAAAAGGAATTTATTTGAAATCTCTGCAATGTTGAGATTCATGGACACCTTTTGATCCATCAGAACATGTTAACTCTGCCCTCTGTATGTAAATCAAAATCATGAGTCTGAAGGTGTGTCTAATGTCGAGTCTTTTCACTTATATCACTGTTGTTCCATCTACAAGGCTTTTGCTGTAAACTAATCTCTTCAATTTGTAAAACAAGATATGCAGTCAATTTAGACATTCTAAAGCTGCAGAGGGGCAATACCAGAGAAACTGGGAAATTCATAGTCAACAAGTATTTAAAATCATAATAAAAGCACTTTAGGAACTTGGCTCATTTTACAAAGTTAGTTTATACAACTATTGCAATGAGCAAGTTTCTGTTTTCAGAATGCTGAAAGCAACCATTTAACACAATCCTAGGGGCAGGGGGA
>NW_008796222.1:7765824-7798027 GCF_000699145.1 Aptenodytes forsteri | reverse complement strand
GGCAGGGGGAAGGGGGTGTGTGGGGGAAAGTCTTCATTTCTCTGGTGAGTTTGATTTCTAACATTCGTTTTTCAACCAGGAGTTTTAATAACGTTAGGCAGAATACCAAGTAAATGCTCAAGGACGCAAGTGGAATCTTAAATTAATTCCTCAACATAGTTTCTGCCCACTTAAAACATCTCATAGATAATACCTCCCTCCAGGAAAATACGTCCTATTACAAATAGAAATTGCTTTTACCAAGTTCTAAAGGAAATGGTCTCTGCCTGCTTTTGTCCTTAAGCAACTAACGTCAGCTACAGAAGGGTTATTAGCACAAGAAAAAGTGCCAAAATCTTTTCTGTTGCTAACATGAACATGCACTGTGAACAGTGTATGGAAGATCTCCATTTTCAGACATCTCTGTAAAGTAAGGCCTTTGCTGAACATTCCTGTAGAATCTAAATAATTCACATTTGGGGGAGGAGGGGACAAAGATATTATAACACTGTACTCCACGTGCTGCATCTTCTAACTTGCTACTGACTCAAGGTATGGAGCACAATTTTAGATCCCCTTCAGGTGGACAGCCCACAGTGTATACAGAGCA
Source organism: Aptenodytes forsteri (assembly GCF_000699145.1). Lineage (NCBI taxonomy): Eukaryota > Metazoa > Chordata > Aves > Sphenisciformes > Spheniscidae > Aptenodytes > Aptenodytes forsteri. The sequence continues at coordinate 7,797,438 of NW_008796222.1, read as the reverse complement.
CTTTAAAAACAAAAGCTTAGTACCAAAAGATTCTTGCTCTAATATTTATCTATATTAACATCTTGTTTATAATGAAATACCCAGCAGCTAGCAGAGCCAGCAATGCCACCTCCTCCTCTCACATATGGCTTTCAGGAGTGCTGCTGTGTTGAAAAGGCAAAATTATCATTGCCCAACAACATGCAACCCAACAACAAAATGCCATTCCAAATGGCTTGATAGAACAAATGTATGGATTTTTATAGAATTATGTCAACTCCAAGGTGTATAAACTGACTCAATGCTATTCAAAGAAATTAAAACTCTAATGCTCCTGTCCCATATTCTGAACTGGTTTGAATATTGCAGTAAAGAAAGTTACTGCTGAATATTTTAACTGACAGAAATTCACAGCTTAGCCAAAAAGTGTACCCAATAAGCCACTTTCAGGATACGAAAACCAGAAACAAAATAACCCCAATATTACAATAAATTAAAGTATACGCTACAGTAAATTATTTTCGTATTTCTAGAAGTACAAGCGTGAGTGTATTTGGTGTTATAATTTGCCTCAGTTTGGGCACTTTCCTAAATTTGGACATGTGTTGGAAGAGTTTAAGCTGACTTAAGTCTTGGATCAGAAAAGATTAAAGGCAAACATAGGCTACACTGATTTAGAACCACAACTGAATTTCACCTTTTAAAAAACACTTACTCTTTCATCTAAGAATTTAAAAAGTGCATTTTAATAATAAAATAATCTGATCTAATGGCAGATGATGCCAGAACGAACTGTTCAGCTTTCTGCCACCATCTCCATCCTCACGCTGCTTCTGCGCCAGCTCCTGCACACATGTAAGCTCCCAATGAGATCCCTCAGGGAGCTAATCCTGCAGAAAACGAGTTCTGCAGGAGAAGAGCGAATACTTTCTGCGGGTTTAACCACCTGAATGAGCTCACCATGAGTCAGGTGAGTGTCACCTGCCAGGCCATTAAAATGGGAGGCAATGCCTACTGGTAGTGAAGAAGGGAACGAGGCTATCTCCTTGTGGCAGTGACTATCCATTACCTCAGCCAAAGGACAGGACATGTATTCTAAGTCTGCAAGTTCACATTGTTCACCAGTTTTATCACTCTGTCATGCTTTTGCTGGCTACTGCTGATCTTAAAATTGTTACTCTTAAGTTATTTTTAAGGTATCTAAAAATATTTTTTTAAAAGCACATTTGGTTTTTTAGCTTCTTTAAAAACTCTTTGATTTAAGACAGTAACAAATTAAGATTTAAACAATGTTCTTCAAATACATCCAAGCAAGTACTCTCACAAATACCTAACCTCCCATGTTTCTGTTTTTTTCACTGCAACATTAGTTAAATAAATTCTAAAGGTCATTTCCACAGCTCAGGAGAATTTGGCTAATATTATGATAAATATTCTTGGAGAATCTAATTTTTTTAAAAAATAAAAAAAAAGCAATGAAATAAGCATAACATGACTTTTATGGATGTGACCATCTTTGGTCTACATCCAAATGCATGCTAAAAATAGTAAGAACAGAGTTATATTAAACCAGGAAAGTACAAGGTGTCTTGATGCAAAACATTGGTTTACATAAAATAGAAAAATATTTTTCCAGCAGATGCAAATTGAAACAGCTAAGAGAAAAACACCAGACAAACTGCTCCCCATCTTAAAAGGACACTGAAGAGTTGGTATTTACGTATTATGCAAGAAACTGATCCCAGTGGAATCATGCCTGAGGTACCATTCTTAGAAGCAAAAATCACAGGTATGAGCATATGAATAAAAATTAGATATACAAAATTTTTTGTTAACTGAGAATTTAAATTGGTTACTAAATGGTTCCATTAACTCCTAATTTCAAGAGCAGACAGGACACATCCAGAATAACATCATTTTTTTCCTTACTGTGTTCGAGATGCAAAATAACCATTTGAAATACCTGAATTCTTCAGAAATCTGCAATGATTTTTGAAAAGGCAAAAGATTCTGAATACACCTTTAAATCACCAGTGTACCAAAGCAATTTAAGTGGTTTCCTTTCACTCACTGAGCTATCCCAGAAGCCATTAGCTTAAATTTATTTGCATACCAAGAACACATTAAGACTTCAGAAATTTCTGTTCTTCTCCCTTCTCAATTATGCCAACATCAATCAAGCACTATCATTCCAGTGCCATAAAATAGTTGTCTTTTTCGTAACAGCAACCATCACCTCTCAAAGTTCCAAGAGAAAAGACAGAGACATTAGGCACCAGCTTTGCTGCAACACATCAACAACAGATAAGACCTGTAAAGTAGCGGCACTAGTCATGCAAAACACCTGGTGCTGCAGGCTGGAAATAGCAACACCGGCAAGAAAATTCTCTAGGGTATTTGTTATTATTATCCTAGATACCATCTTGTATTTCCTATCAAGATATCAAGTTCATGTATGGCATTTGAGTGTAAATATATTTAATAGTTCCATAAACACAGATGCTTCCCTTAAACATAGCTGAATATAGACTTTTCAGGTGTTCCTTTTCAAGCTGTATCTAATTACATCTCAGCACTCTGTCAAAGCAACAGCTGTCTCCTTAGGAAAGTAATAATTGTAACATGAAAATCAGGGTTGTACTTGCTTCCTGCTTTTGCTCATGGCTACTATTCCAAAAGTGGAAAAAAAACCCCACACAAATATTTTAACATCTGGAATTTAACAGAAAAACTGACAATAAATATCAAGGAACGAGGTAAAAAATGATCCATACCAAAACCTGAAACCCTACTTCTGGCCACTCTTATTAGGTATTATGACAAAAATTAAATAGAATTTATTTCAGAAGATGTCTGTGACATCTATTCCGGGCCTGCCTTACGTTTATTCATATCTTTTAAGAAAAGATTTGCTCTACATCCAAAAATTAATCCAAGCCCCTATTTACTATTAAAGACTCAAGAACAATCTACGTCTCACCAAACTTAAGTAGCAATTATAAGTTTCTGGACACGCATCCCTATTTTGACCTACTGGGGCAATTACAAAACATAACCAAATAAAAGCAGCGGCTTTATACAGAGATTACACTACATTTCCCACCATACCTACTACTGATGTTACAATAGCATAACTATTAGAACAGATTTGGCATATTAACCATCATGTTGTTTGTCTCATGCCAAAAATCCTAGTTACAATGCAAGTGGCAGCAAGCACTATACCCATGTTAGTGTTCTTTTTGCAACCCTTCGTAGTACTTCACTTAAGTATGAGGAGTGGTGGGAAACTTTAAGGGGAACAGGGTAACTAAGACAAGGCAACTGGCTGCCCTTGTAATCTGCAATCAACTTAAAGAGCCACTTCAGGTCATGAGAAATTTCAAGATGACAACTCTTTCATAGTTCTCTTCCCACGGTCAGAAAAAATACCACATGGAAAAGAAATACTCCATGAAAAAACTACTCCTTCACTAGCTTTTATGGTAACTTGCACGTAAGCCAAACAATGTACAAGGGTATCAATCACTTTCCTACTTAAATATCTTTTCAAAGTTGTGCACAAACTTAAAAGAATGTTCAACCAACATATATCAGCTGGCTCATGTACTGTTTTCGGATATTGATATCTGCAATCCTTCTACCGGATCTAGCATCATTGTCTGAGCTCAGATGACTCAGATAAAAACAATGTGAAAACATAGTTTGTTTTCATGTTTAAAGTCTCCATTGGTCTCCTGCAACAATAACAGGAAGAGCTGTACGGATCGATATGCAAGATTACTAATAGGGACTTTTCTTCTCCTACCCAACAACACGCACGTGAAACTTTCTTAACCAGGTAATACATGCAACACTTACCAGATCTCTGTGAAGCACCCAGTTTGCATGGAGGTAATGGATTCCATCGAGGATCTGGTAGAGTAGGGATTTAACCATAGATCTTGGCAACTGCATGGGCTTTTTATTTGCTTTTGAGGCACGGTGAAACTTGATAATATGCTAGAAATAAAACAAGTAGAAACAAGAAGTATGTTAGATAAGTGGAAAGGTTTTTTGTTGTGTTGGGTTTTTTTAAACTATTAACACTAAATAATGGAATGAAATACAAAGTTTGTTGAACTTTGCAATTAAAAGCAATAGTGATGTGCTCACAATTTGAGTTGTTTTTATTCTCTGAGTTGCTTTAAAAAAACCAGCTGTCAAGCTTTTGTTAGTATCTAAAGACTGGCTACTTACCTCCAGTAAAGCGTCTTAGACATTCTCCTCCCTCCCTCCTCCCCATTTGGGATCCTTTTATCCTCAGCTGCTGGAGAAGAAGCTTTCAAACCAACAGTATCTACCAGAAAGAGGACCACACTCTATGCTTTCACACCTTCTCTTCTCCTCTCCAAAAACACCCAGGACAGAGTGCTTGCAACTACTTTACTGCTCCCCCCAAATCAGAATCCCAGGTAGAAAGAGATTAAATAAATACTCAAATAAATAGTTAAGGGCGAGTGAACTCCAAAAACCCCACACCAGAACATTAGGGTCAGATCATGTGCAAACATCTAAAAATGGTTATATTCTCACTTCCCAGTTTTAGCTGCATACTTCATTGATGATGACAAGCTAGTGGTTCTCGGATTACAGAAGTCAGTCAGCCCATTAGAGGACAAATACCACTTGAAAACATGGAAAGCAGAAAGGGACCCCACCAGTAGTCAGTTGAAGGAATGAAAAACAGATCATGAAAAGATTGCTGAGAGATCATGAAATATTCATAAACTAATTAATATTTATCGTAAGATCAATGTGGAGATGATGGGTTAGGTTTGGTTTTGCTACCCCATACAAGAAATAAAGCGGGGTGAGGCCCTTCTACCTTTTCAATCCTCAGACAAGGTGGGGCTATGCAAGGCACAAACCCAATCTTAACATACTGCCATTCAGCAAAAAACTAAATCCATTCATTCGGATTAAAAAAAAAAAATCTCCTTCTTGAAGGCAATTCAGAGAAGCATCTCAAATAACAAAATAGTTTTCCATTATGTGCTTTTTGAAAGACAGAAATAATAAAGGCAGTTTGCATTTTTACTGAAAGCGATTCAAAATGCTAATCTGTAGAGTGACAAGACTACTAATTACCCAATTCTTTAAATAGGATTTCTCTAGTTCAAGATCATCCCCCTCCCCAGGTTAAAGAGGTAGCCAATGGCTGTGTTTTCATTAGACCTCTACTCCCTCCACCACCACCCCCCGCCAAGTTTGTCACTAGTGTTCCCAATGAAAACGGTAACAGGTTAATGTTTCCTCACGGTAAATGCTACCTCTGGCTGTCACCAGTACTTTAGCCACTGTCAAATTGTGCTTAGCAAAGGTGTAGACAATATTGTCTAAAGAGAAATAAAAAAAGCAAAAAATTAATCAGAACAAGAGCCTGCTTACTCCCTATCAACAGCAATGTTCCCACTGATCCTTCTACTACTACACATACAACAGTGATGGCTGTATATTAAAAAGCAGTATAAAAGAAATCTACAAGATTATCAGTTTTTAATACACAAATGACAATTAATAAACAAACCAAGCTCTTAGTACCTGATCCTTTAATTGTGCGATCACTCTGAAAACTATAATGGAAAGCCTTAAGGGATCATTTCCTCAGAAAAGTTTTTTCTTGTCATGTCAGAAGAAGATTCTGTGTCAAAACTTCAACTGGGAGTCCCTACCTTCCAATACTGCACAATGCTCACCAGACAATGACCTTCATGTGTAATTACAGTATGATTTATAAAGCAGTAACAATACCATAAACCCCAAAATTAACATCTTTATTAATACACACTATGAAAAAAATATAGGAGCAGAGGTCACAACACAGAGACCCATAAACCCAGCTCAGCCCTTTTTTAAGGTGCACATAATCACTAAAAGGAATTTCTATACCCATTTAAAAATTGACTAGTAATGACGACACAAAACATTCCTTATAATAAAGGCATATAGAAAATGAAACTGAAAGAGGGACTCATGGGACAGAATGGGACACAACTAACCACGGATGCATTGAGGAGAAACGCTCTGCCTCTGGCCCTACCACAGCCTCTCTGGTACCTCTTGAGGAAAGGAACATGATGGCACCAGGCTGGTACCCTCTGGTTTCTGCCCCTGCCCTCCCCTGTGGCTCCCTGGTTCCTTCCAATGGATTGGGAATCCTGCCGAAGGTTTTGTCCTGTGAGAAACTAAAGGACTGAGCAGATACTTAAAGCAACGGAAGAATCTGTTCAGGAACAGGATACTACTTATTAATCAAGCAGCTACTAGTATGCCAGGGCCACCCACTAGATCAGCAAAGCAATGCTTACACCAGGGTAGAGGAGGGGAAGGTTTCCTGCAGCGACTCAAAGCAGCAGCTTCCCTCTTTCTTCCTCTCGTTCCACAGGAACACCTAGGTGAACTTTTGAGGCAGATAACTTGCCCTTACACTGAGCTTTAGGTATGACAAATTACCTCTAAATCAGAGCTAGCACAACTTAAATCAGCACAACACTAAGCTAAGTTACCCAGCCAGACTTGCCAGCTGAGGCTCACCACCACACTTACCACAGCTGGCTCACGCTCCAGAAGACGACAGAGCTTGCTCTTATCTGCCTCTGAAATACCACTTAGACACATCCTAACTCATCTTGCTCTGATGTTGGTTTGTCCCAGTCAGAAAGGCTAAGAAAGCACACTCCTTTCTTGAAGGCGTTCTTGAATTGCAGAACTAACTTAAAACTGATAGTTTTGCTTTAAGCAAGCAATATCACCATTAGATAAAATTCAATTTCCTACAAAAGCAAATAAAAATTGTTGCCAACTTATTCCACAGAAGTTTATATTCATCAAATTGCAAACTTCACCCCATTGCAGTTTAGACTGGAGAACTGAACAAAAATTAAACTAAAAACATACTGCAGGGCCAAACAGTACAGGGAACTGAAAAGCTGAATTTGCCCCACACCACTGGAATGAATCCATAGTGCTTCTGCCCAAGTCCTACTCTCAAGAGTTTTGTAAAAAAAGTAGTTCATCCAATTTCTTTTATGCAACTAGCCATATGAAGAAAGACCAACACATATAACCAACATTAAACAGCCATTTTAATGGCAGCATCCACCTAACAGACAGAAGGGCAAATAGGTGCCATTACTGAACAGCATCTCTTCTGCTGGAGGCAGCAGGCCCAAGCTTTTTCTTATTTCTTTATATTTTCAGAAATATATCTATATGGCCCTACCACTGTTGTGGGAAAATATTCCTCAAATTAAAAAACTAAATAAATAAATAAATAGCATCAAAACAGAAATAAATGAATGGTCATAATTTGACAAAAGTTTTGGCGATCAGGCAGATCAGGTGTACAGTAAGCTCCAAAGGAAAGGATGCCATATCAGCACAACTACGCTAAAGGAATTTTTTTAACTGGAGCAATTCTGCTGACTTCAGCTATGGCAGGGAGATGTACTCTTTCTGTGTAAAAACACTTAAAATTTAATAGTTTAAATCCAAGACCTCAGGTGTAGAAATGGCTGCAGGTGCCAGCACAAACTAGAATGTTCTTTATACATAACTGCACTATGCAAGTGGATGAGGCATTCTCTACTAGCTTCACTTCCTGAATAGTCCCAAAGTGCAGCCTCAAGTACAGCATATAACAGCCATAATCTTAGACCTAATAAAGGTATGGAATAATTTACAGGAATTATAGGAATTGTAACCTGCATTTCCCATTCCCCAGATGACTGCCGTAACCGCTAGGCTTCAAAACCACACTCCTCCTTTCTCTCATTCAATAAATCTTTTTGCAGAATAGCACAGCATCAAGACTGTCCCGTGAGTTAGGAGTATAGATTTGAACCCTGACAGGTACGAAGGACATTCTGCTTCTCCCTCTGGGAACCAGAAGGTGTGTTTGGACATTGCAGCTTCTAACCTTTAGGTATGCTCAAGTTCTTTGCTGAGTCTTACCCCTAATGGATAACCATTAAGAACAAAACGTGAGGACTTCCACAATCCAGTCAAGTCAGAAAGGCATGTTTGTAGCAAGAAGACAAGCAGACAGAGGGTCAAACAGCTTCGGCATTCTCCAAGTCTTTTTTCACTGTCAATCCCTAAAGAGAACTTAATTCCCATATTCTGACAGACCACCTGGCTACAAAAGCTGGAAAATACCCAGACACAGTCAGCAAAAGTTTAGGGAAGCCTTAATTGTTGGTGCGCACTGTACCAGTCGCATGCTACAGAACAGAAACCCATCCCCAATGTTATCCAGCCGAAATTTCATTTTAATTAGTTCATTAGAACACTGTAGATGCAAGCTCCCCTTCTGATATATCTAATACACTTCAAAATGAAAGAAAAATGCTTGTCATACAAGGTAAATGAAACTTCAAGCAATATTCAAGTCTATTCAGCACAAGTAGCCAAGTCGCTTTCCCTTTCCGTGCAACTGAATTTTCAGATTCCCAGATCTTAAAAACATGCTGCCACTGATTGGATTTGATAAACATTGTGAGCCAATTAGGTATTCACTTTTGAAAATAAACATAATGTAAAACATTTCTATTGCTTTTACATATTTTGTGTTAAATTTAACCAAGGCATCAACTTTGTGGCAGTGGCTTTAAGTCTGTATTCTAAATTAAATTAATACCCCATTGACCAACGTTAAAGAATAACTTTATTAACATGCTAGAAAAGTAATGAAGCTTCCAGAGGCTTGCTATGATGTTCTGTTTGCAACCTCTGGAATTATTGGTTTTATTTACTAACTGTGTATTCCCAATTTTTTACTTCAAAAAACATAGTAAAATTGAGGGGAAGAACGGATGAACCGGCTTATTTCAACAGGACCATTTTAGCTTTAGCAAAGCCAAGACCATATAGACGATAATAAACAAGTGAAACAGAGCTAAGCATTCCAAAAGAAAATACAGTGGTGACTCATGAAACAGTATTCAATCTAATAGTTTGTCTGCCCTCTATGTTACCTAATGTGCTGAAATTGGTTTGAAAATTGGCTGATGAGAAACTATGTACATTTTCTAAATCCTCCACCATAAACAAAGTAAACATAATGCATGGCAACATAGAGCAAACTCATTTAGTTTGTTCCATGAAAACCTCTAGAATTTACCCAGCAGTTAAATAAGCATTCAAAAAGATCCTAATTTTAGCCTGCTTCCAAGGAAATCAAGCTGATGCAAACATACTCTCTCTATGTTTGTGTCATCCCATTCCCAATTCTGAGAATTGCTGTTCAGTATGACAGAGGTTAAAATAAACAAACAAGTCAGACCTGGAAAGTTTTCATGGAAGTAAGAAGCCAGCTAAAGGAGAGATTTTATGCATGTCTGACTAAATGAAGTTACAGTGTGAGCTCTCACCTTAACTGACATGAGAGGATCCATAGACCTCAAGATACAACCCCCTCGAAAGCCTGACTTTTTGAGTTCTACTGCTTAAGGCAATGCTTGTTTCAAAGTTACGTGCATCTCCATCAAACTGAAATGCAATCATGTCAACACAGATGCCTCTCCCTGCTGAAGTAAATTGTCCGTTTGCTCCCACACTTTAGCAAAAACCCTTCTTTCTATCCAATTCCTAATCCAACCTTTGAGAATAAAACAGAATTATGTCAATGGGCCAGTAAAAAGTAAAATTACATTTTCATACTAAAGAGATGGAAGCTTGGATACACATTAAATCTGTGCCAAGGTCAAGAGGAAGATTCAGATTATATGGATTCAAGTCTCATTTTAATCATAAAATGATTTCCACCTTCTCTCTTCAGCAATCAATACCCAAACAAAGGTGACAAATATTCTTGAGTGTTAAATGCAAAGCACTTAAAAGGCTATGGAAGAATAAATCAAAATCTAAAGGTGGTATAAAAACTCAATGTGCATTGTTCGCACAATTTTCAAAACGAGGAAGCAAAGATAGACCCAACTAACCTGAGTAACATGTTTGCTGTTCCAAAAATAAATCAGCTTCATAAGCGTATACTTAGGACTCATTTCAGACACTAACATTTTAGACACTGAAAAAAATTTTGTCAAGGGTATACCACAAGTAAAATAAAATAAAATAAAAACAAAAGTGGGTAAAAGTAGTTCTACAGCAATAACTTAAAAAAAAACCAACCGCAAAAGGGGGGGGGGGGGGGGGGAATATGCCTCAACAGCCTCCCTCTAAATGACGCCAGTACACTGCCATCATCACATATCTTCTTTAGAATGTCATTAACCAAACTGTCTAATGAAAAAAAAAAAAAACATTTCCGAGTGACAAGAGGTCAACGTTTTAAGTAACAGTGAAAGGAACTTTAATACACTAACTTTTGCTAAAGGTAACTTGCTTTTAATACCTAAGCTTTGAAGCACAGAGCAAACAGATTCAGTATCATTTTCCCAGGTTCTGCTGGGGTCTGTCTTGTTCTTCTAGATCTTTCAGACCTAAATATGTCAAAATAACTCTATATGATAATAAAAAACATCAGAATTCAACTACCCTTTCAGTATATATCTGACACACCCAGTATTCACGCCACTCTGTTCACGTTAATTCTTCACACACTTTATGCTTTTGCACCCTTGCCGCCGTCTTGGAGGTCTGCTCCTACCTGTTGTCTCCTCCAATTCTCACACTTCATGGCACAGAAAACAAACCCACAAACTACCGTCAAATCCCTACAACTCTGGCAGAAAAAGCAAGTTTTGTGATGTGACAAGTGCATTCTCAGAACAGACAGCTATCAAGAAGGAATGGCGCTGCTCTCTGCAAGAAATCCAACCATCACTTTAGTGTCAAAAAGACACCATCCGTTATATTTGGATGGGATAAATCATGCCGTAAAGACTTTCTGTAACAATGGCTGACAATAAAAAATTGTAAATTTAAAAGCAATCAAAACCTATGCCAGCCCACTCCCTTCCGCCCCAACAAATCTTACATTCTTCTGCCAGCTAGCAGAATGCTGTATTGGTAAATATGCACACAACAGAGAATACTGCACAAAGAATCACCTAGTGGAGCAGGACTGAATTAAAACAAACACACACACTACTACAGAAAATTAAAAGAGAAAAATAAAACTGCTGCACTGAGAAAAGTATTTTCATGTATATAAAAATATTTGTGATCATCAATATTTGATGATTAAGAGCTAAACTGAAGCCTAGTGGAAGAAAGAATTATAACTGATTACACCATATTCGAGGAAGACTTTAAAACTCAGATCTATTAGAAAACATTCGTGTGATTAAACAAACATGCAGGTTTATGGCACAAATCAGTATGCAACACCCTCACAATTTCATTTAGCATATAAAAACATTATTCAAAATGTCATTAGCTGAAACTAAGTATATTTATTTGTATATTGAGAAAGTCAGCTAGTGTTACAAAATTCACATGTAGGAAGAGTATTTTCTCCTTTCCATTATTTGATGATTATTTTTAGGTACACACGACTATGCTTATAATCTCTATCCTACATTTTTAAAAAGAAGAATATATACATAACAAGTATTTCATATAATACAAAGCCAGTCTGTCCATATATTTTTATTATCATCAACAACAATTTCAAGATTAATTTTACTCCAAGTTTCTCAGTGGTATTTGCTGCTAAGCAGTTAGTTGTTAGAGATCACTGGAATCTAATAATAAGAGAGAAACGTTCAACCAAACCTAAATAATACCCAGATCGTGGTTTAACTGGTCTTGGATAGTGAATGTATCATCACATTCAGTATTATCAAATCATAGTTAATAATTTATTTAATCACTTATTAAGGAACCAACAATGTTTTTTAAAAAAACAATGTTTTTTATGGCTAAAAAAAAAAATTCACACATTTTTTTTTGGTAAAAAAGTAAGTTTTTTTGATGATAAAAATGTCACTGTTTTTCAGAATGAGATTAAAAAAAATTCAGAAGCTTCTGATTTAAGTTACAACATAGATTTCCAGAAAAGGGGACCTTAAGGCTTTGAAGTTACACACACATATTAAATGAGTCTGAGAATTAACTCTGTACCATAGCTAGAAAAGTAGATACCCTATCAATTTAGAATATTAAAATGTTACAAAAATGTTGCTTAGAATCAAAAATCCTATTGAAAAATATGGAGACTATGGAATTGAAGACATTGAATGCGTGCTTATCTGCAGTACTAAAAACAAAAACGTGTGCTTTAGAAAATATCTCCAGTACTAAAAAGCTGATGCTGTAAAAGTATAGGTGAGTAACCGGGAACAAAAGAAAAGCTCTAAGTATTATAACTTCTGCAATGGCTAAAAGTAACTACACTGACAACAAATAGAATTCACCTCCAGAGCCGATCTCATTTGCATCAAACTTTTCTTAAAGTCCAATTAAGTAATCATCATGCATTTAACGTATTTAATATAAATTTGAATAATGCCTTAAAGCGCATGAGCTTTACATAGGAAGTTCTGGACAGCAGTATACAACTTAAGTAAAATAAGAACATACATGAAAGTTGAATAGGAAAATAAGTTATTCCTTACTGATAAACCGGCAAAAAATTATGCATTTAAAAAAACCTTTTTTCTTTTTTAAGGTCAAAAACGAACATAGCAGAAAAATACACATATCAGTTGGAGGAACTGCACTTTTTCTTGGAAAGATTTCATCCATGCATACTTTGTAAGACTATGAAGTTCTAACTGTGTACTGGAAAAGGTAACTTAAAAATAGTATCAGTTCCACTCACGGACTTAAGATAACTCAGCTACGTGTTAACTGAATTACATTTTTTTTTATTTCAACATAAATTAATCAAGGCAGGAAACCTGGATACAATTTGGATTAAAAGCATCCAAGACCTTAGGAGGAGACATAGAAAAAGGAATGTCCCTCACAAGAGAAGGAACAGGAGATGGTTCTGTGGCTACGAACATCTGAAGCTGAAAGTTTCAGACAATTGCAATATAAAGGTGTGAGACTGAAGCAAGTTACCAGGAGTTAAGAAAGGATGTGGCTTATAATGTGGTATGAGATACTCAATGGCATCTGTGGACATACCCATTTTTAACCTTGCGTCAGATGCTCCTTTTACACTGAGGTACAAGCTAAGGAATCTTGCATTTACTTCATAGTATGAGCATATATATAAGCAGTGATGACGGTGTAGACAATACACTATAAATTAACATATGTGGCACATCCAACAGCCTAAGAACTTTACCAGTTGACAGAGACTAATAGCCAAGAAAAATGATAAGGAAATCATTTGTGGATTCCACTAAGAATTTTGGTAATTAAAGCAAACAAGAGTTATAAATCAATTGGTCAAAAGAATTGCTGTATTCTTAGACATTTTTTATTGTAATCTCATGAATGGCTTTGCACCGTTTTGTATAACAACTTCAGAGGTGATGAAGGAAAAATCTTTGATAGGCTTAGTTATTAAACAGGAATATGTTTGTAGGCAAGGACAACATAATAAGCCTTCACCAATACCTGTCAAAAGTAGTTCAAATTAGCATAGCTTTCTTCATCCCTTGGTAATGGCATCAACAGAAGTTACAGCAAATTATAAAGTATGCTGCTATCTATACTCAAATTACAGATTTGACCAGTCTAAATCCTTGGGAATTAAATGCAAAGTAAAAAAAAGTTCTTACTCACCATAAAAGAACTTTTTAATAAGCTTAATTGGCACCATCACTTTTCCTCATTAGAACAGGACAATTTTTTTTCAACATTACAAAATGAACAAAATAAGATAGCATCTAATATAGTTTTATTCATCTCTTGCCAAATGTTTCCCGTACAGAAGCCGAAAATTTAATGATTTTAATTAATCTGATGTTTGTAAGTGATGAGTGTTTACTCTTCTCATTGAAGCCAATAGGAGTTATTAAGGCTGGGCAGCTTTGAACAGAAGGACGATTCCCATACTTACAGACAAATTTCAGTAACTCACTCTAAGCTTCCTACATTTGAAACCATTGGTCTCTGGGAATCTACATCATTCTAGTGACAGCACATCTACAATTCCCAAACTTAAATCCTTCTAAACTGATACCCACAATGAAGAGACTTATTTTGTTTTTACGTAGTGCTGGGGGAGCACATGGTGCTAAGCAATAACAAAATGTGCCAGTCCCCTACTACTATCTCTACCCCAAAGAGCTGAAAGGGCACAAGCTGTAAAGCACAGGAAATGCAAAACACAACACAACACAGACAGAATGACAAGTGGTTGTTATTACTGAAATGCGTTACAAAGTAAGTGGATTTTCAGGAGTTTTTTGAAGGAGGATAGTGAAGGATCTTTACGTACGTTAATTGGGAGACTGTTCCATGTGTAGGAGGCAGCGTGGAAAAAGACACAAAGTTGGGAGTGAGCAAAAGAGACAAAAGGGGAATTAAGAGCGATGCTTGGGAAGTGCTGACGGTAAAGCAAATGAGGAACAAGGTTAAGCCAGAACCAAGAGTGCCTTGAACATGGCTAACTTTATGCAAGGGAGGAAAAAGAATTCCTGGCAAAGGCTTAAGAAGCAAGGAAACATGGGCAATTATACAGGAAAGGAGAAATGATTCGTGTAGCATGTCCCATAGAAAAAAAAGCGAGAGAGTTAGGAAGTGGGAGACCAGTTCACATCAAATAACTAGTGTAACAAACATTTTGGTCTCAAATAATAGAAAAGAATTAACTTCACTGAGATTATGACCAATACCCAGCCAGATGTCCGGAGTGGTAAGAACATTAGACTGCAGTGATTCTTTATCTAAAGCTGTCAAATCATGTGGAAAATCACCATGTAGTGTAAAAACCACATGCCCAAAATAAATTCAAATGGAAAAGGTTAGAAAAAAGATGTTTTAAACATGCCATTCAATGTAGCAGTAAAATGTGTTTGTTGTGGTTGTTCTACAAAATGAGTAAACTCAATTGATGCACAAATAAATTCTGTCCATACAGGGTTTTAGCTGCTGCATTCCTATTCATCATCACTGTCACCAGTTGAGAGAAATACACAAACTCTCAGTGTACACTGAACTTTGATGAAGAAAACTTAAAATACAAAGCTGCTACCCCACAAGAGAAATCAAATTAAATATTTTTTAAGCATATGAAGGGGAATGAATTACCATGACTTTACTTGTTCTGAGCCAGAAATATCTTTTTGTATGGTCTAAGTTTACTTTCCTTCCAGATTATAATTTTGTGTCTTGAGAGCCAAGTTTCATCCCTGGAAACTTTCAAGGTCAGGTTGGACGGGGCTCCCACAGCAGGGGGATTGGACTAGATGACCTTTAGAGGTCCTTTCCAACCCAAACTATTCTATGATTCTATGAAGTACAAAAAAAATTGAGCAAGTTGTCACTAACATTAGTAATAGCAACTTCTATATTACTGAAGCCTTAAAAAGTAATATTGGAATTAATATTACCACTTCCTTTCCTTGCCAGTATTTTCAAAGGAATTACAAACATATTGATTACTCTAAGTGTTTGATATCTTTTGGGTTTAAACACAAATCCAGGTCCAAGCAACTCACATCTTATCAATAGGTGTGGAGCTTGAATACTTGTATCTGAGTTCAACTCATGATGTCATTGATGTCCACCTCTACAATAATTAAATCAAATCATATCATATTTTGCTGGAAACTTAAAAACAGACATCTAAGTCTCTACTCCTCTTCCACATAGTGACAGTCCATCAGTAGGTCCAATTCGCAGTGCTTACTTTTTTTTTCTAATTTTCTTTCCACTCATACTGTTACAAATTCACTGTTTAGAATTAGATGATTGAATGTTGGTCACTTCCACTATATCTCAGTGAGAGGACTCAGTAAAGCAATCCCTCTCCTTTTTTGGGGGGTGTGTGTGTGTAAAACTGCAGGAAAAAGAAAATAGTAAATACATTTCCAAACTCTATTTTAGAAGATCTCAATTTCTTTAACTCCAGTTAAAGCTTGTAGGAAAATTCTTTTAGCTTCAAAATGAAATCTGACTTTAAAAAATTCTACATAGCCTTTTGCAGGTTTTAAGGTGTACAAAGAACAGGATGTTAGTTAGACCCTTAATTTAGGGTCAAGAAGGTCAAGAAGGGTTAAGATCAAGAAATTTATGCATCTCTGCACTATATGAAGGCACGCCACACACACTTCAGTTTGAACAAGCTCATATTACACTACCTCAAACACTCAGGAAAATCTGTACTTACCCACAAATCGTGTTCAGCATAATCAAACAGCAGCCAAACCTTTCTGTCACTGTGAGAAAGGAAAACCTTCTGCAATGCAATCACGTTAGGGTGCTTCAACTCTCGTAAAAGCTGCAGAGAAACAGAGAAGCTCTTGTTACTTCTGTGCTTGTTAAGAAAAGCAAACACAACAACAAAAAAAATCAAAACGGGTCTTAGCAAATAGCAAACAAGTAACCCTAAAACAGGCACTAGAAGAAGAGACGCCACTGATTCAACACGTTATCTTCAAAATGCTAAAATCGGGATATACACAGCCTCCGTGGCATGGGATGCTGTTCTGCAAGCACAGCTGACCACCACTAGCTACCTTTCTCTCTGTCCCACACAGCACACAGCTGCCCACCCTACCTATTTATCCCACTCACCTTAAGCTTCTATCTTAAAGGATGTTATCGCACACAAACGTAACTGTTCTCTTATCAAAGGTGAACATCAGGATTTAAGGATGCCAGAACGAGGCTTGTGCAGCTGGTCCAATTCTTTGTGTGGACAACACAGTCCTTGATCACCACACAATTATTGCATTACCAGTAATCTTCTTTCGCACTGGATTCCTGCCTCACTTGCCTGGAAGTCCACGGGGTTGTTGTTCTCAGAACATAAGGGTGTTTTCAAAGAAAAGTTTATCAAAACCATTTTTCTAATGGTTGTTTCAACAACTATCCTGCAATCCAGAAATAAACCCAAGCTTATTTACTGCTTGCCAGAAAGAAAACTAGGTCTCATGACTAATTAGACAGCACATGAAAGCAGGCACCGCTGCTGAAGTCACCCTTTTGCCAGATTAAATCTGTCCTCAGGAGGAGTTGGGAAGTGGTACTCCCAAAAACATAATTTCCAAGGGATCACTTTTTTTTTTCCTCCATACTGCAGTCACAAGAATGACTGATCACTTCTGTTTTACCCGAAAATTGCTTGCATCTGCAACACTAGTATATAAATTTCCAAGAATCAATTTATAATGGCAAAATAGTAAATGGAGTAGGTTCCAAGGCACATTTGAGAGAAATGAATCTTCCCTATTTTCACCTTACAGAAAAAGACTCGAGATGTTTATTTTAGGGGGAAAAAAGAATAAGGAAAAGGATTAATTTTAAATTATATTATCCTTTGGCTATACAGATATCTGTATAGACAAGAAATCTTCTAAAGAATATTGCAACTGATCAAATCTACTCCAGTCTTCCAGCAAATGAAATTATTTAAATGCTTTTTCTACCATGCAGGAAGTGTTTTCTTCTTTTTGTTTCTTCCTCTCCCTAACACTAAGCATTTCTAGCTGTAAAAGAAAGAAATTCCTCCCTAATGAACTGATCAATAGTCATGCCCAGGTATCACTTACAAGACACAGTAAAAATCATTTTGTCACTTAACACATAGTTTATAATTCTGCAAGTTGTTACTAACGAAACCCTAGAGATTAAAATAATCTCTTCAACATGCATCAAGAGATGTTGCTGTATACCTTGTCTTTATTAATATTAAAACCTATTTTCCAGTAGGCATCTGATGTGATGCCTCTGCCTTTTTTCTTTTCTTTTTTAATAAAGAGTTCTTTTCATTTTAGGATAATTTTTAAACTAGGGGGAGAAAAAAACATTATAGTAGGCACATAATTTTTTTTAATTGCTATTAGATTTTTCTTAAAGATACTGTTGGCAGCAATAGCAATATAAAATAATTCCAAACAAGTTAATAGAAATATTATGTAGAGCATAAGAATAGAAAGAATGCCTGAAGTGTTGTGCCTTAACAGAAAGGTGCTATACGAAAACGAGACAGGAACGTGGATATTCTGCAGCTCTCAAACACCACTGCTCATGCCAGTCCACACAGAGAAACTGTACGTAGCAGTGGTCACCATCCACCAGAACAGCCTGATTAATAAATGAAACCAGAAACCTCTCCTTTTCACGCAAGTCATGAAAAAGGATACTTTTAATATGAAAGAAAGTGGTAAATTTCTTATCCAAAACAACGACATACGCTCATTTACAATAAGTTATTTCTAATGCATTGTTCTCCTCTCTTGAGGCAACTTAGATGACACAACAAGCATCCATATCCAAACCCAGCATTTTTCACAGGACAGAATCACACTGTTGCTGGTATAATCTTAAACACTGGTTTTTGTTTAAAAAAAAAAAAAAGGCAAGAACATGAGGAAGAAACCATTATGTTAGCTTTATACTACACGTGTTGAGTTTCTAACAGAGAATGGCTGTATCTGACCCGAAGCTGAAGAATAGAGCACTCTAAGGCCAACAGTCTCTGCAAAAAATTTCTGAGGCTGTATTTTTCAGCTCCTGGGTGACTGTTACAGTTGCAGCCATAAGCCATGGCAAGAGCTCCCATCAAACTGACAAAGTCTGTTTACGCCGGTTACAGACGCGCTCTCTACCCGCCTGCTTCTCAAGTCTGTTCTGCTCGGAAAACCTAGCCATTTTTCTAAACCACGTTGTAAATGAACATGTTAAAAGCAACAAAGTTATTTTTAAAGTTGCAAACTAGACTGAGAACCTGTCAAATTATCTTGTTCCATCCAACAGCGTGTAACAGAAAATACTGGTAAGTTATTATTAAGAATATTTAAATAAGCTTTTGTGTTATCTATTCTGTGCTCCAACAGATGAACACATTTCTTAATTAAGGAGGAAGACAACTCAATTTTTTTGTTATTCTCATTTGTCTATCTTAAGTGAACGCTTTGCAGTTACCATGGATAGTCATTTTACAACTGCTTTTGTAGTTTTAGCAAATAACAGATCTTTATACCTTCTTCTTCTATGGAGCCACAACCCTAACATAGCAGCAGGCCAGAAGGAATTTCATGTAGAATAGAAAGCTTCAAGTGGAAAGAAGTGGCACACATCCAAACCAGCACGGTTTTGAAGGCTTTGTCGCATTCCGGCCATCAAGACTACCGGTGCCGCAGCAGCGGGTGCTTCAGCAGCGGGTGCTTCAGCAGCGGGAGCCAGACCAAGGAAATGTTAGCTCTCAAGTCCAACGCACTGGGTCAAGAACAGGAGCTCTGCTCTAGCTACACTGGGCTTGCAACAGTGCTAGACAACAATTAGACAAGATCAAAAACTATAGCTTAGGGTACAAGTGACTAGCTTGAGTCATGAACAGAAATGTTGGTCAGATTTATGTCTAAAAATAATCTCCTCTAGAGGCGGACTACAGCAGAAGAGTGGGTGACCACAGGGACCAAACCGATGTTTGCTCACAGGTGCAAAAAGAGCAGAGATAAGGAGAATCATTCAAAAAGCACTGGAAAGACGTGATCAGAAAGGAACATAGGGCAGAACCAAATACACAGCTATTGAAATCAAGATACAGCAAATTTCAGACAAGTGTTTCAAAGACAAGTATTGATCTAAGATTTAGCTAAAAAGAAATCAGAGACTTCGGAAACAGTATTTTCATTAAAGCAGACAGGTGGAAGCCAATAATGTGAAAACACGGGAACATATTTAAAGCTACTTGCACCACAGTTACATCAACTACCTACCCTAACAACTTTTATGTTTGACTAGAATCTTGTCAATATTTAACTTCTACACCAACCACCTAACTGTATTGTCATTAATTTTTGTCTAAATAGCTTCAAAATTATGTATTGCTTTAAAGGATGCCAAGGATAGCACCTAGTTCTTCAGCTAACCCTAATCTTGAAAACAAAGACCTAACTCACCTCATGTTAGATTTACCACTTTTGCTTTTCTGCCAGCTTCTGCTGCGAAGGGCTGGGCGTTCCTATTGCCTTTGTGCAGGCTGACTTCAAATTCTTTGAGTAAGGGAGCAGAACAACTCCTTTTTAAATATGTTGTCTAAATAGGAGATATAGGGCAGAAGGGGAAAAAAAAAAGAGAGCGAGTCCTAAGACTACATTTAGGTAAGACTTTAGCCTAGTCTAATGGCTTACCTTGCAGTTTTGCCTTTCCACTACTCACTTTATTAACTGTCACGTGCCACATACGTCTAACAGTTAAGTCATGCACCTTTTTCTGAAATGGCTGTATGTCTGTTCATCACCATAAACACGCTTCACAAATGTGCATTTTAGCCATACCCAGAATCCCAAGGACAACTTCAAAGACACGGTAAATCATTGCCTACAGCTTTTCTGCACCACAGATTGCCATATAAACTTTAAACATACAAAATAGATGAATGAAACATAATACCAATACTATTTTTCTTAGGTCTTGTGCAGAAGTAAATCAGTTTGGAGACTTGGTTAATTCACGTCTAAAGCTAGAAGAAGAAATTAATATATAGTCCTAGTAACTGGAAGATTCCAGTGTACCTGACAACCTTTTATTGCAAGATAACAACCTGAACGTAAAAAGGATCTGCAACTACCAGAAATTATTACTAAGTGAACACAGCATCATATTTTAATAGTACTTTAGCTTATTGTTCCTCTAAAATTTAAGTTCCATCATACCCAACTTGCAGTAAAATGCTAACAAAAACCTGTCTCTCAGATGAGTTACAGTACATTTCTTTCTTGGTAACAGCATACAAAGCAGTTTAGGCAGAAAGTCATTGAAAAGGACATCATTCTGAACTGTCAACATCTGTGCAACTTTGACTCTCCTATACAATGGCTTTCTTGTCTTTCTTGTAAACAGATTTTTTTTAATTCTTCTTCTGGTCAAGAGAATTGTACAAGCATCTTTGCTCATCACAGTTCTTAGCTGATACCACGGTTTCAGATTTTAAAATGCTGCATTTGGATAGCCCAAATAGCATGAAACAGCCTGTAGGATTCCAGGCAGCTCCACAGTATATGCAGAATTGCTAGTAATTTCTTCTGCTGTCTGACGAGTAAGTTCTCTCACGAGGGACACTGAGCATTTCACTCACAAGTGAATGTCTCTTATAGCAGGGGAGGGGTGGAGGTCATGATGGGAAAGTTTCTGATGCCTGAGAAAAAGTTAAGTTGGCAACAGAATTGGTATAGAAGCTTGGAAGCATTGGAAATGTAAAGTGTCTGCAGTCAAGCTGAGTTAAGACTTCGCATGGAAAGTCAAAATAAACAGAAAAGATTGTCTAGCCAGAGAAGGAGCACAAGAGAGTGTGCAAGCACAAGAATAAGAAAGTAAAAGTGGGATATCATATAGTTTAAAGACAAAAATATAGATCTAAAATATTTTACCTCAGGTCATGCTATGATACTGACCATGGGCAGAAAGAACACACACATAAAGGAAATGCCTCACATTTAAGAAAGTGAAAATTAGCACAAGTCAGATACAAGCAGAACTCAGAGGCGGCATCATATGATTAGCAAATACAGGACATACCTTTATAAAGGGGACAGGGAAAGGAGATAAGGCATTTGCAGACCTGTTAATCCAAGAACAGTATCATGCAAAGCATGCAAAAAACATTTTGAAACCATGAGTATAAAGAAAAATGCATTAAAAAACTACCCTGATTTTCTTCTCTGAAAACTGATTTTCTACATAAGCAGATGATCTGTGTTCAAATTTCAACTTTATAAGAGCGTTAAGTACTTCATCCGATGGGAAAGATGAGTGGAAGAAGTTTGAGGTGAGCAAGAAACTACCTAAAAAGGCAGCTGCTGATGGAAAGCATTTCAAGGTAAAGTAGTTCTATATATTAACTATTTGGAGAGTTACCAAAGAATAGGTATTGTAATTATTAATAAAACCCATCTTAGCATCAAAATCATGAGTGTGAATGAAATTATCTGATTAAATAAAGGTGGCGTTCTCAATGAAGAAAAGAAGTGTGATGATACATCACCTTTTATGATACTTATTCTATGACTGAATAAACAAAGGGTAACAGAAGTGGGATGAAATAAACAGCACAAAAGCTGAATCCATGAACTTAGAAACTAACCAAGAATTTCTACTACCAACTGAGAAGTGCAAGTGACAAAAAGATAGAACTGGATTACTATAAAACAACAAAGAAAATTAGGAGGGTAAATCTGATACCAGATATACCCAGTTGAGGCATTTACAGGAGCCAAAGGGTAGTATTGATATCAATACATAAAAGGCTTCTGTGATATATTTTCAAAATACTATACATGATTTTCTTTACCTGTGCTCAAACACCTCCCCCTCCACACACACACAGAAAGATTAACTCACCCTGACAGAGGCAAAGGATGATCAAAGGAGCAATCTATCCCTCAACAGGGAAGAAAAAGCTTGCTCAATTACTGTAACTAATCAAATATTGAAAGGAAATAAGATTGAGATCCACTAAAATATAAAGGTGTGAGCACCAAAGATGAAAGACAGAATTATGCTAAATGGCAATCATGGTTCAAAACCAAATAGATAAAACTGATAACAGATATATTTACGCTGCAAGATGGCATCTCGTGAACAGGAAGGTTCAGGAATAGCTTTCAGTAGCAGGGAAAACAGCATCTCTCATCTGCAGCTTGATCATCATTGGAAAAAAAATTACTTGATGAATTCGATATAACAGTCAGCCACTAGATTCAGTGATGTAATGTCTATGTAGTATGTGCTTTTATAGAAGTCTTCATGAAAGGTGAGTTTGGTGAGGTTTTATTGATCATCTCCAACAGATGAAAAAGATCATGTGTACTGATTGATAGCCAGCTCCTACAGTAACTTGGTTTAAACTCTTTGAACTTAGCCTACAAATTGTCTGTCACCATATACTGCAAGTAACTTTTACGTGAAGTAGACTAGCAATGAGGAAGTCTCTTGCTCTTTTGAGGTATAGAAAGTTCTGCCTTTTTCCCCCCAAAGAAAAAGACAACTTCTGTGAGACAGAAGGAGACTTATGCTGTTACTAATGTAAACAACATGATCAATTACGAAGACGTTTAGCACATTTAAAAATAATCAGACAGTACATTCCTCAAGGAAATAAAACTCTTGCACAGAAACACTTTTTCACCACAAGATGAATAATGCTTTCTAGCTACCACCTACAAAAGCAGGGCGAGGACAGACACTTTCAACTCGCTGTGAAGGAAACCTAAGAAAAATTAGAGAAAACAGGAAGACAAACACTGCTCTCACTACACACTGATAAATCTTGCAGTAAACATGTATTTCTGTGTCAGCGATGACAAAACCCATAATCATCTTCAGAAATTTATTCTGAGGCCAATCTCATCCTATCTTTCACGTAGTTTACTCCAGTCTTTTGATCTACGTAGTTAAACTGATCCGGAACAACCTTGGTAGTTTCTTTGATGGAAATGCACTCTAATGCATTTAACCATTTTCAAGGTTAAATGCATGCAACCAAAACCTTTAACTGGCAGAGATGTGGATCAGAAGAAGTCATAGGAAAGGCCAAAGCACAAGCCTGATTGCTCATAAAAGCAATTGTACGGTGTAGAATTTTAAAGCTGCCTCTTTTGTGATGAATATATTCAAAGCCTCTAGGGTCACTGAAGTTGGTTTTAAATTGAAACCGGGGTTTTCAAAGGAACGTAAAGATCATCATTTTACTCCTTCAGAAGCTCTTTAAATATTTCAACTTATTTAGATGTTATTAATCAAGACTAAATCCTCTCCTCTGTGTTATTAGTGTTATCCTTTCCACATAGACCGTCTGATGCCTATTATCATATTGAGCTCATGCTGCAGCTTTTCCCTCAGGGAGGTATATATGGGCCTCTCAAAATAGAAAATAAAAAGAGGCAGCTATTAATTTTATTAAACTTGTAAGAACAATCCTTTGCTAACTGTGCTACAGGTCTCAAAGTTATCAGGAAGAAGAAAAGAGAGGGAAACTGAAACAGCATACCACATAAGCTACTCAAAATTCATCTTTGTTTAGTGATCCATCTCGAATTTGGGATTTCCCAATTTGGATTCCCTTTTCTAGTTGGAGAAATTCCACTTACAGAGTTACTGCGTAACTGAAGTAAAAAAAAAAGTCTTTATCTAGTAATAGCTTCAAACTGAGCAGGTATGGAGGGTTCGTTTATCAGTCCTTCCAGCTGTAAACTGTCTGTGGCTGGCACATGTATAAGAGGTCTCAAAAAGATGTAGGCAGCATAAAAATGGACGTGGATACATATGTAGCAAAAAGAAACTGTCCAAAGAACCCAAGAAGA
The DNA here is from genome assembly GCF_000699145.1 of Aptenodytes forsteri. NCBI lineage: Eukaryota > Metazoa > Chordata > Aves > Sphenisciformes > Spheniscidae > Aptenodytes > Aptenodytes forsteri. Next base: position 7,773,082 of record NW_008796222.1, on the reverse strand, counting down.
AAGGTAAAAGCTTAAGCTCTGCTTCAGAGAGGATATGTTCTTTGAATACTGGTCTGGTCAAGCCCTGTCCTTGGACAGCCTTTGGCATGCAAAACCAAGTAAGGGAGGCAGGCTGAAATGCCCAAAATTAACAACTGCCATTCTTGCATGAACTGCCAGGAGCGCTGCCTCAGTCTACAAGGCCCGCTCCAAATTAAAATTAACAAGCTAAAATATTTTAAAGCATGAGTCCAAGCAGACTGTCGTATTCCCTCTAATTATCCTATACAAGCACCCAATTTTCATCAGTTTTATCCCAAGCAGTCCTTCATATTGAAACATCCCTCCAAGTCTGCTCTACACATCCTTCAAACCTTTTCCTTTCTTCACACTTCCATCTCTCTAAAGCATACAGCCCCCAAACTGTAAGGGCTCCAAACCCCCACAAGAGAAAGATAAAGTACGTTTTAAAAAATAAGTTTTTAAAAAGACGCTGAACAGAATCTAGCCAGTAAATTGCCAAATGTCAGGACAGGAAGAGGACAAAAACCTGCCCCACCCTCCTCCTATGACAAGGATTAAGAAAGTATTTATTCTATAAATATTTTCATTTCCGGAGCTGAAAATGGTCTGGCATTGCTAAATAACATTATTATTCTGAAACAAAAGCTTGGCAAAATACTTTTCATAAGTATTACATTTTAACTAAAATAAAGGAATAGAAACTAGGATAACCGCATTTTTAATTCTTGAGGTTCCCAGCAAAAAAAAACTTAAGTAACTTCAGCATTTTTCTTGAAGAACATAGGCAGAAATACAAGTGTAATGATTCTTTCCATTTCTTAGTTACCAATATGGTATACCATGGCATAGGCTTTTAAATAGAAAGAAAGAACTATTGTAAAATTACTTCCAAAACAAGAAAATTGTTAAGTTTTAATACAACTATATAAGGAAACGCTGACGTTAAGATCATACAATGTCAACTTAGCTCCAGTGCACACAGTAAATATATCATTTATTTTCATATCTTTTGTATAAAATACATCTGAATTATTGAATTTCTGCATCTTCCTAAAGGAAACCTTGTTTCCTTTAGGACAATCAAATTCTATGCTCTCTTCTGTTAAGGCAGCTCTGTAGTCAAATTTGGTCAGTCTGACAGATTTAACAATAACCATTTTCCTCCCAATTGAAAGGTATAGAGAAGTTTAAGCTCTGTCTCTCTCAACAGAGATTTTTCTCCTTATTTGTCCTACAATAAAGTAAAAGAACATTCATCCACTCAGATAACACCAACAACTAAATTTAAAACATCTCTAGAAAGTAACCTGCTAAAAAGCAATATGGAATGTTCGTCATTTTTGAAGATTTTAAGATACCCTGAATTCACTTTTCAGTTGACTAGAAAAGGAATTTCTGCTGTTACTGAGAAGATAAAGGAATGTCACTTTCAATTTCCCATCAAACTAACAAAGACTCTTAAACCGAAAGCTATATTAGAACAGTCTTTACAATGGGGCAGGGGACGACGACACACCACTTCGCTAATATATCTTTAAATATATCTTAAAAATTCAGAAGTCACATAATTCCACAAACCTACACATTCAGTCTGGGTTTTCAAACTGCAACTAGTTTTCCCTTGCAATGCTTATTCTAACATTTCTGCACTTTTCTGATTTCCTGGCAACCAGTTACCACCTTGCTCTTCTTGCACTGTATCTCACAGACAATAAACAGTGACGGCAACTGATGTTTTCCAAAACCCTTGTAGAAGGGCAAACAACAAGACTAGGCATCAATTCTCATCAATCGTCCATTTTTCAAAGTAGGTTTTCCTCTCAAAAAGACTTCAGAAAGATAAATGTTATATGAACCAGAGTAAGAGGAATAGTGTTTTAGCAAAGGAATGGCCAAAAAGTGTGTTTTTCGAACCTCAACATAATTAATTATGGCACCATAGTGATGCATCTCTCAAGAGATAATAAATTTTTAACATGCAAAAGATTGGGCAGTGATTGCAATGCTACCCCCAAAAGAATTCCCATAGAAAATATTTTTACAACCTATTTCTCCCTTTATTCCTAAAGTTTACTTATTATCTCCTCTACCTAACTGACTTCTTGATTAATGTTCTTATTATTAAATCAAATTTTCATTTTTGTGATACTCTTCCATTTTCCACAGTTTATACATTACCAACTACACAACACAAATTATAATACAAGTTATCTGACAATTACCATGAAAATAAAATCTAGATCTTGCAAAAACTTCCATCCAACAACTTCTCGTACCTTACTAGTGATAATGAGCAGGCTCCCAACTTGGTAAATACATCTACTGCACTCAGAGAAAAGTGCAACTCTGTGCCTCTGCTTTTCATCCTGAAGTTCGCCACCATATGATATGAAAATTTCCTGGGTTTGCTTCTATATAGACCCAGAGCACATCAAGCGTGACAATGCTGAGCTGTTCGACACCCCTCTTGCACCTATGCCCAAGATCCAAAATCTCTGCCAAAACCACCTGTAAAATTCAATCTGTGAGGGGTTCTCTCAGATGATATGTGATATGTAATAGATTCGGGTCTGTAACAAACTGGCTGGGAGACTGCCAGCATCTCCTCTTAACCTGACAGCTCAATAACCAAAGCACTCCCACCAAGTGGCAAATCTGGCTTCAGTCTTCGCTGCTGCTCTGACCTGATGAATGGAAGGGGCACAGTGCCTGAAAGGACACAGCTCAAGCACATAAGACTTCATGACAATATTCCAAGTAAATAGAGGTGACTCCCCGCAGCTTAAAGGAAGGTATCCCAGCCCTGGAAAGAACCAAGAAATGTTGCATACATCATGTAACTTAAATCCTACACAGCTTCTCAAGTGTGCGTGCTGAATGTTACAAATCCAACTCCAGAATTTAACTCTACCCCTGCTTTGGAAAGGAGTCGGTATATTATTCAAGGTCGAAGAATACGCTGCTGCTAGTACTGTCACATCCAAGACCTCAACTTGCATACAATTATTTTTCAGGTACAAAAATACACAGGAATATAAATCAAGTGTTATAATTAGGCAGCAGTCTAACAATAATTTAGAATCTCCAATAGCATATTAAAAAGGTACTCATCCCATAATATAAAGTATTAATCCAACACTCTCCTGCGATTCAAAACTGTTTGAAAAAAAATCTCTGATGGCTTAACTTTGCATCTACTGGTTTCATGATAGATCAGGTATCAGCTATCCTGCAGTCAGCATAAAGCCAATGCTCTGAGAAACGGAAAAGAAATTTGATTTAATGTGCCTATGCCCCAGTCTGTATCAAACACTGATGGCTGATTCACCAACACAACAGCAACCTCCCCTCAGGACACAATTCTGTTAGGTCCTGTTTCCATGATGCTTAATCATGGAAATAGTGGATTTTTCAGGAAGGAATAATATAATCTTGAACATTGCACTAAGTTTTCAGTGACATTAATACGTGGCAGAAATTGTATGTATTCTCGTATTTCAGGATCAAAAGAAAAAGTTACCTTCTTACAGTTAAAGAGCGAGAAAAAGAAGAAAAAAACCACACTAACGATTATTCTTCATATGTACTCATTCTGCTTACTCCAGACTGGGAGGCAGGAGTTTAGATATATAATTTATAGTTCAAGTCTTCTTTACATGGAAAATTAAATCAAATCAGAGGTGTGAATTCAAAACACATTAAGCACATTAAACCTCTGTTCCTTATGGGAATCAAGTTAAAGCTGCTTTAGTTCTGAATGACAGCATCCATTAAAGTTTGATATACTTCAGTTGATCTGCTTTAATGTCTCACCTCCAGTTAAACAAGCTAATAGGCAATCCTACAGTTGCAAGTATAAATTGAGTCTAATACCAGCTCCAAGTGAAAAACGTGCCTGCAGACTGGAGGAAAGAATGTATTCTTTGGTTCTTAACTTCCTTCCATTAACTTGGGTCTGTTTAAAATAGCAAAAGTTTTGCACATAGTTTTACAATCAGGTTTCTTGTATACTGTTTCAGGATACCCTTTCAGAGCTTTTACCCAAGAATTATAGAGGTAATTAGTCTGTTGACAGTTATTTGCAACAAATTCAGCATTTCACTCTGGAAGCACAAGGCTAGATCATTCTTAGTGTTTATTAACACAATTACCCATTAAATTTGTTCTGCTTTTGCTCATAGGTTTTCACTTTTTACCCAAATTTTCTGCAATCTTTTTAGCCACACGTTAGACAAACCTCATGTGTGAAGCAAGCTAAAACAAGATGTTCATTGGCGGTCTCCCAAGTCATTAAACGCCTACCACGAGATTCCTCTCATACTCTCAGGATCAGACTGCAGCTGGATAAAAAAAAAAGTCAGTTCGTAATCTAAAGCCTGCTATTTCCTCATTCTTCAATTAAATATGAAAAATTCTTCAATGAGGCAATGAATGCAGCAAAACCAGTATTTCCCCCAATAAGGACTGATACAGTTCAGGAAGGCTCAAAAGGTGGCTTAATGTAATTCACAAAATTTAGTGAGCAAAAAGATGCAAATATAAAAAAAGGTATAGTAAATATGCTCTTATGGCAACCCATAAGGATTCAGAACAGCATCAGTTTTGTAAGAGAGGTTTTGAAACAACAGTAGGTAATAAAATGAGGAAACTAGTAACTAGTAGAAACTAGTAACTCATTAATATTTACTACCACGAGAGGTTAGGCATGTGGCGTTCTGCATTTAATCTTCCACTGAATATAATCTTTCTCTAAAGTAACTTTTACTGCAAGCAAATGGGCACTGAACTGACTTTTTGCCCAAGGCAGCAAAAGCCATGTGGCCCTGAAAACAACATACCATGAACACTCACATTAGACTTTCTTCCTGAGAACTGAGTGCAGATACTGTCCCAGATATTATGCAGAAATGAGTAACTGGAAGTCACTCTTAAGACCTACAACAGAACTCTTCCAGACCTGGTATATTTCATTAAGCATGCAATTAGTGGTAGCAAACATTTTTATAATCCTAACCAAAATGACAAAGTTCATTTATGTGCATCTTCCTTCTAGAATAACAACTTCAGACTGCCTGGAGAAAAAGAAATACATCTGTCAGAAGTTAGGAAAGTTTCTTACACAATTATGCCATCACCCACTACTAAGAGTCCCCAAGACTACAGCAAGCCTCCTGCATGTTTGTAGCTCCTAACTTTGCCAAACTAATTGTTTGGGCTGAGATTTTCCAGTTTGGGCACTAATGAACATCCGATTGTTCACATAAACCATTTAGCCATTTACAAGAACACCACTGAGTACAAAACATGTAATACATGTATGTTCCTACTCAAAGAAGTAAGAGCTGCTGTACTTGATTCAGACTCAAGAATCATTTTAAGTCTGCTTACTATCCTGCCCCTGATGTAGCTGAGGCAAACGCCAAGGAGAAGAACACGTAAAGCAGTACATAGACAAGCACAAGCCTTTCATGGTATGCGCAGTCTGCTTCCAGCAAGCCACCATATCAGGGACTTGAAAAACAGTTTAAATCAAGGCCCTTCACTGGTTTTGTGCATTTGCTCGATTAGCCCCCAACCGCATTCCTCCTCCCCAACATAGTCCTATCCCCAGTCTCTACCAGATGAGGAGCTGTGTTTCAAAATTAAGTTGTACTGGGGAGAGACTGGCTATCCTCCTTCAGTTGTCCTAGTTCTTCTGTTCCGATAAACACTGAATAGCAATTCCCTGATTAACTTTTCCAGGTAAGTCTGTGGTTTTAGACCTCCCACATCTTCCTTCAGCTTCCCCCCCTTCCAACCCACAGATTTCCCAGTCTATCTTGTCTCTCTTCATACAGAAGTAGTTTTGTATCACCAACTTTCCTGACTCCTCTTCTCTTTACTTTTTCTAGTGCTACTGTATCCTTTGAGGTGGAAAGGGATCAGGATGGCATATAGACATATATAGACATATAGACACTCAACATCTGAACGCACCATGGATTTATGAGGTTGACCGAGTCTGGTTTGTTCTTAGGTCTTGACTTCAGTAATTCACTTTAAAGTCATTCTAGTGACTTTGAATTTGCCTTTTTGACTGCTCCTTAACTTGGAGCTGTTTCCAGAAGAATAGTGATGAAAATTCAAAGATTCTCCCCCTACCCTCAACCTGCACCAGAGTAAGGCTCAGGAAGACATCGCTGTCTGTAAATAGCTAGGGTTTCTCTCCCATTTCCACTACATTAAAATTCAATGCTGATAGACACAACATAATTTTATCACACAAGCTACACAGTATTATGAGATATTTTGCACTTCTGCACAGGTTAGCAAAGAAACAAAGCCAGCCTAAGCAATTTTGTATCATCAAACTGTCATCTGATGCTTCACTTTGCTTTGGGGAAAAAAAATTTATTTGCACATACTCTGTAGAAATGGACGTACAAGACCTTTAGAGCTGTTAAGTGAGGTGCATTGGAGACAACTCCAGTACCAGAACAAAGGAGAAAGTTTCCCCCATTTTTCTCCTGCTTAATTCAGTCCCTGAGGAGAAGGCTGACTTCTTCTGGGGCAAGGGACATGAAACTCACTCCAGAAAGAGGAGAGGTAGGAAGAAGGTGAAGGAAGAATCAGTCAGGAGAACCACCCCAGGGAGAAGGAAACCAGTGTGGCAGCCAGCAGGAGGAGAGGGACACCAGCATGGCAGTCAGCAGGAGGAGAGGGACACAGGCTGCAGCTTACCAGCTGCTCTGCTCAGCAACACCAGGAGCAGGAAGAACGGCAGAGCTGGAATCAGCAGTGAGGAGACACATGAGACCTTAGAGAAGGACACAAAAAAAAAAAAGAGACTGGACCAGGGGAGAAGATACATGGGTGAAAGAAAGAAGGGATTACATCGGGGGCCCAACTTAAATGCCTCTATGCAAACACACGTAGCATGGGGAACAAACAAGAGGAGTTAGAGACGTGCGCACACCTGCAGGGCTACGAGCTTATTGGCATCATGGAGATGTGGTGGGATGGCTCCTGTGATCGAAGTGTTGGGATAGAGGGATACAGGCTCTTTAGGAAGGACAAGCAGGGGAGACAAGGAGGGGGTGTCGCCCTCCATGTCAATGACCAGCTGGAGTGCATGGAGCTCCTCCTAGGGGTGGATGAGGAGCTGACCAAGAGCTTGTAGGTCAGGATTAAAGGAAGGGCAGGGACAGGTGACATTACAGTGAGGGTCTGGTACAGGCCACCTGACCAGGAAGACCGAGCGGATGAGGCCCTCTAT
>NW_008796222.1:7736861-7763765 GCF_000699145.1 Aptenodytes forsteri | reverse complement strand
TGAGTGAGCAACCTGATCTAGTTGAAGATGTCCCTGCCCACGGCAGGGGGGTTGATATGATCTTTAAAGGTCCCTTCCAACCCAAACTATTTTATGATTCTATGAATAGTAAATCAGGTGAAGAATCCCAAACTATTTTATGATTCTATGAATAGTAAATCAGTGGTGAAGAATTGGACTGAGTGTGGAAACAGAAGGGAAGGGGAAAAAAAGTAGGTGACACTAGCAAACCTGAAGAGGGAAAAAAATGGCATTGGTGAGGCAAGGAGTGGGAAATGGGACAAAGAGTATGAAAAGGAATAAATTAGGTAGGAAAAAAGACTGAGGCAAAAAGACCAGAGGAAGGGAAAGCAAAGGGCAAATATAGAAAACGTCAAGGGGGGAGACACACACAAAAAAGCATCCAACACAGCAAACGCCACTCCTAACCTTCGCACAAAGTCCTGAGCCCCACCAACCCTCTGGCAAACATGCCCTCCTCCTTTCTTCTTTTAAGCATTAGTTCCCATGAAAGTGAGGTTACTTAAGACGGCAAGCTAACGTCTGTGTTGTGAGCAGAAGGTCAGAAAGAAGAAGAGAAAATGAGGCATAAGAGAATAGAGGCATTGCAGTGAAATGAAGGGGCATAAGGAAGAAGCTTCTATTTCCAGGACAGAAAATGGAAAAACATATAGTACCTGTCAAATTTTTTTTTCCTTTCAGCACGACCTTCAGGAATAAAGTCAGTTGGATTTGTATGAAAAGGGAATACAGAAAAAAAGGAGAGCTCAAAGAGTATGTCAAGGGTGGTGAAAAGAACCTGGGACTGACGATATGTAATACAATTAAACTGTAAAAACGGAGAAAACACTCGTGAAAGCAGGTGAAAAATCTGCAGAAGTTGATTGTAAGATTTTATTATAAGCACTCTAGTGTACAAAAGAAGCAGCACAAGTAGTAAGTATTGCTGCCGACAGACCCTGTGATAGAATAGGAAAACACAAGGAGAATCAAAGATGTATCAACAGAAGAAAAGCAAGCAAGAACAAGAGGATATGAGAAGTCATGAATACTTATATACCAGACATCATAAGGAAGTGTGAGCAACAGAATACGAAGGATACTATACAAAGAAGAAATATGACAAAGAAAAAGGTTTAGAATAGGAATTAGAGACAACAGCATTTGAAAAGGACAATAAGAGAGCAGCTCTGCTGATGAACACAAACATTTAAGTAGTAATGCCCCTGACCGAAGAGGCAAACACAAGCTGATGCATACAGCTAAGCAACCAGATGCATCATCTGCATTAAATTACAGAGGATGAATGCAGAAGAGTTCACAGAAAGAGAGACAGGAGCCAGAGTCAGAATGACAAGCAAAAGATTAGAAGTTACATGCAAGTAGCCTGGTAAAGAGGACTAAAAAACCCTACAAATAATATTTTTTTCCTACTCAGACCACAAATGTTTTACAATGGTTATTGAAATAACTGAATGTAGTAAGACATTTTGTCCCAATCAACATATCACTACTATACAATAGGATAACTCAGCCAAATAATCTAAGAAGTGCAACATGCACTTTGTTTTCATTCATTATGACATTTTCCACAGTTAGATAAAAATCAAAACCACACGTCCTTTATTGGAGCCGATAAAAAGAGTAGGTCAAGGATTCTTCCTTTATCCTATTATTGCCAAGACAGAAAACATGTTTTTGCAATGCCCTACCTAAAAAACATAGAATAGACCTTTCACATTTGGCAAAAAGCATGGAAAAGTTCAGGCAAGAGGCCAGACGTTTTGTTAAAATGCATAATTGTATGGCTTAGCTTTGCAGAGGACCCACAAACAGTGCCTTCTCTTCTTACTTAATACGCAGCATCAGATTTTACCCCCAAAGGTATAAAAAAACTTATTTACATACACACACACACACACCCCCGAGTCTTTTATAAAAAAGACAAGAGCACATCCTATGCTGTAAAGACTACAATAATCTCCCCGGAAGACAAAGCTATATCCATAAGCACAATAAATACTTTAATTCATACATGAAGTTACTTTAGCACAACCTTTCATAAAAGTAAGGCACACTGCTGATGAGTGCTGCAGTGAGAGAACTCGTGCACTCCTTGTTCCACGCTGTCTCTTTCAGCTCTCCTCTTTCTTGCCACTGTCACCACCTGCTCATCCCACCACACATGTGCTGTGTTCCCACCTAAGCAGCACATAGCAGGGTTTCATGTATATACACGTCTATATGGCTTTCCTTTTGCCCCAGCTGTTTATGGCACAGTCCCTATCCCAGTAGCTGTGCCTGGATTTTGCCACAGGAAAAAAAAAATCTCAGAACAGATTTACATGACTTAGGCCCCTCAGTCTCTTATTCCACTGTGAGCATCCTTTTACCCCACTGCCTTCAGATTTTTAGGTATTTTAAATGAATAAAATAAATTAATGTGATATGACACAGATTTGATGGAGCAACAGAACTCAACGATCATGAAAGAGACATTACAAATACCAAATAAAAAGACTGAATGATATTGAAGAAAATACAATGATAAATGGAAGTGTGAAAAGACACACTGACAAGTGCTATTTTATAAATTACAAATATGTTTCAAAAACCTCATTCAGGAAAAGCCATGCAAGGAAGATTCTTTCCTTTAAATTTTCTTTACTATTCATAGCATATGAATTGGACTGTATGCAGCAACAGAGCAATTAGTTTAAATACTGCCAATATTCTCACTGGTGATAATTGGTCGCTTCTTGCAAGAACATCTGTTCCATCTTTCTTAAGAAATGAAGTACAGACCCTGTTACCTAGACAACAGAATCCTTCTGAGCATCACGCACAATAAAAGGGCAATATCAACCTAAGTCACACTTCATACTTTTTCTCCCCACCGCTCCCTTATCACTGTTAATGCAACCGAATGCCGTGACTTTTTAACATTAAGCCCGTATTTATCAGATCACATAAACTGAGGCCCACTTCCACATACAGTAAAAGTAACAGCTGTGTTACTGTCCTCTGGCCAAGCAACAGTCACTTCGAGGCTTTGTATCCAGCCAGTTTCCACCACCATGACTGCCAAGTTGTCAAGCTGAAAATGCTGCAGCTTATGAGTACTCTGAGAGCAAGTCCTATCAAATCTAGAAATCTCAGCTCAGTCCCCTTGAATGTGGTCCAGAAAGAGTCACCTTCACCGCCGTGCCCCTGGATTACTGGAGATACTCAAGTGCTACGGGGACTCATCCCATACTGGCACTCACTAGTGCCCTCCAGCCAAATTAAGGAGAGTAGCAGCAGATTAACCTTCAGAAGATGCCTTTTGTTGCCTTAGCAAACTCACCACAGTTTTATAAATGTTGATGAAATATCAACAACAATGAAGTGCACCAGATGACAAATTCCTCCGCATGCTTTAGTTGGATGGATGGATTTTTTTTTCCTGTGTGCATGTGATGGAGGACCAATGAACACGGAAGCTCAAATGATGTGTGACACGTAAGGATTAAGCACTCAGAAAGCAAGAGAGCTCACTGGCACAGAACAAGCTGCAAAACAATCATCACCACTCAACTATCACCCTAAATTCATCTCACTTCATCTTCCTTCTGACAACACCCTAAACTACTTTCCCTCCTCCTTCACCTTCTTCCCTTCTTCTTGGCTGCAAGAAGAGCAGCGCTGTCTATCATCAAATGCATATGCTGTAGCTGTCCCTGTTGGGGGAGGAAACTTCTGTAGGAGAACCCATGTAGCTTTTATGCATTTGGTTTTGCACATGCAATAGCAATCATGTCCTGGGTATGTACTTAAAGCTTCAAGTTAGTCAGTCAGTACAAGTCAATAGCGCTACAAAATGCCAAGCAGGAAAATGAGAAAAGGCTATTAAATCAAAATATAAGCAATCAGTTCACCACAGACCACACAAGAGAACTGAACACTTTAGGACTTCATTAATACAAACACGATTGGTATTTTTATGGGAATGCTCTGACAAGTTTTATTTCCACATATTTCCACTAGTATGCAGAACAACACAGAAATAGTTATATGAACATCTGATAAGCAAGTAGATGGCATTTTGAGCATTAACTAGAGTAACCAGGAGTATTAAGTTTAACCATAGAAGATAAGCGTGTTTTTTTTGTTTTGCAGATTCTGCATTTTTAGAGGGGACTTCAAGGCCACTTAATTTGATAAGACAGAAATTGAATGGTTTAAAGGAAGGCTTCTATAGCAGCACCTTATACAGCAGTGTTTCATAGGAGAAAGATAACATTTAAAATAATCCCAGTGGGATAGGAATATAGAGCTGGTTTTCAGGCCCATCTGTGTTAAAAAAACCCCACGAGTTCTAGAATTACTGAAGACAGAAAATAAGAGCTTGAAAATGGTCTGGATTTGAGATACCCAGAAGAAGGAAAAATGAAATAATCCGTCTGGCCTCAGAATGAAAATCTGAACAATGGAGATAGCTGAAAATTATTAAAACTTAAAATCACAGTAGAATCCCTTATTTAGACTACAAGGCTTCGAGCAAGTTCAGTGAATTTCAGATGTGGAACAGTACAAAAGACATTTTATAGTGGTAAAATATTTTTTAGGCCTCAAGTATAATAAATACTTAGAGTAGAATGTAAAGCTGCAAGGATCACCCATCCTCAGAAAATAAAACAGACTAGATAAAACCTAGGCAAGAACAAAATCACCAATACATAACAAAAATAACACGTCAAAAAAGAAAGAACAATTATTAGTCTGAAGTGCAGAGATACTAAGGCAGATGAGGATACTGAACAAACCTTGGAGTTTGGTCAGAGAGAGATCATTAATCACAGTAATAAAATGCTTTTTTAGAAGCTTAGAGAGGTCAAACCAAAATGGATCCAAGACAGAGCTAGTGGACAGGAAACCACTGTATTGCTTCTAAATATTAAAGGCCTCTGGAGATAAAGGGAGAAGAAAGCAAGGAAAATAGTACAAAAGGCAACTGAGGTAAAAAAGAAACTAGAGTAATCTAATAAGCAAGGAAAAATATGGAAAGACAATGAGAGTTGAGAAACAAACTCTGCAGGGGCCATGGGATGGGATAAGTTCATTAGCACAGAAAGAAAAGGCAGAGGCTTCCTCAAATGTCTTCAAGAACTGGCAGCAGAACTCATACTTCATAATTGTCTATAATCAAAATTATTCTACTGATAGCTTCTTTCAATACGCTGTTCACATATTCAAAAAACTGATGACTTTTTCCAATAGGGTAGCCTGTCAGGACTACCCTAACTTCAGTATCCTCAGCTGGCTGCATATGAAAAAGCTCAAGGTCAAGTATACTGAGCATATGCATATACCCACAATTTAGTACATGCACTACATACAGGCAACAGGCAGGTTGAAGGAAGCATCCCAACACTGCTAATGAGATAGAAAGAGCATCATGCTCATCCTTCCTACAAGGCAGGAGCATTTTGCCAGTCAGATGGCCAAATGGAGCAGAGAACAAAACTATGATGCTCACACCTTTCTTATCAAAATGCAAACTAAGCAAATTCTACATAGTAAACTTCACACTGTAAGCCTGTGGACAAGATGCTTCACAGAATTAAAGACATCCAGGCTACCCATTGAGTGACTATTGTACTGTTAACTACAGTTTGGAAACAGGAAAGCCTCCCTGTTCCTCAAAATCCCCATACAATAATGTATCAAGTCTTCATAAAGACAAGAAAAATCTCAGTAAGTACAATGGAAGCTGTATTTAAACAGAGCTATTTTTCAGCTTACCACAAAAATAGACACAGAGGTTCACAAGAAAACAAACACCCCACTGAAACTTTTAACATAATGAAATTCAATGAAGTGAATAAAGTTTTAGTAGAAGGTATCATGACATCTTGCCTTCAATAACAAAGCTGACTACAATTTACATACAAAAACCTGCAGAGTAAAATACCACTGTAGACTAAAAACACTATCCACTTAGCTATACACAGGGCTGAAACCAATGCCAAACGATGTATTGAAAAAAGCAACTTTTTTTAACATTTGATCAAGCCCTAAAGATTTTTCCACTGATGTTCCATTTTCAATCCAGCCATCTCCATTCTGTATTAATTTATCCAGTTTCGGCACTACTAATAACGTTTTATTTCTGCCTCACAGACTCAGTGGGCACACAGAAGCCTCAGACAGCTTGCGGGTCAGGATCAGCAGAGAGACCAGTAAGGATGATATTGTGTTGGAGTACATTACAGAACCATCTGATAAGGATGGGGAATCAGATGAAGTCTTCTCTACAACTCATAGAAGTCTCTGAACCACAAACCCCAGTTCTTACATGAGACCTTTAACCTCCCTGACATCCACTGGAAGGGCAACACAGCAGGGCATAAGCAACCCAGGTAATTTCTGGAGGATATCAGGGACAAATTCTTGATACACGTACCAGATGGGCCAACAATGGTAGCACGCAGCTGTTCTCAAACAATGAAGAACTGGTTGGAGATGTGACAATCAAAGGCAGCTTTGGCTGTAGCAACCATCAACTAGTACAGTTCAAGATTCTGAGTGAAGAAGGCAAGTAGCAGAGCGCAGACCTGGAGCTTCAGGAGAACAGACTTCAGCTTATTGAAGGAACTGGTAGGTGGCCATGGGAAGCAGCTCTGAAGAGCAAAGGAGCTCAGGAAAGCTGGCAGGTCTACTCAAAAATACAAGTATCAGGGGACCGGCTCGGCTAAGCAGATTGTCAGAGCTCCAATGCAAGGGCAGCATACAGAGGGGTGCAAACAGGGACAGGCTACATAGGAGGAGTTTAGAAACATTGCCCAGGCATGTAGGGATGCTGTCAGGAAAGCCAAAGCTCACCTAGAGTTGACACTTGCAAAGAATGTTGAGGGCAACAAGAAGAGCTTCTGCTACTACGTTAGTTGTGAAAGGCTGAACAAGAAAATCTAAGCCTGTTGCTGAATGAAGTGGGCAATTTAGTAACAGTATCTGAAGATAGATTCTTTTTAAGTTGGGACTTCTATCATCTTAAAACCCATGCCATCACCTCTCAGTCTGAGGCATCAAAAACAGTCACATGTAATGTTAAATTAGAGAAAGGCACATTCTAGAGTTATGTAAAGTCAATATACCATTCAAACGATTTTACAACTCCACACAGAACAAACTGAAAACATGCATAAACTAATTTTACTTGACTACGGGGAAAGTACAAATGGAGGAACATAAGGAAAACACGTAATGAGAAAGAGAGAATGAGAAACAGAAGAGAGAAATAAAGGTTTATGACACAAATTCAGAAAAGAACCCAAAATTTACAAAACATTCCAACTGAAGCTTTAAAACATATGTTCATGCATGCACACACATACACACCATCTTGCAGGGAGTATTTAAAAATGTCTTTCCTGCTTTATCTGCAACTCTGTTCTTCTTTATCTAAATGATAAAGTAGCTCTTTGCTTTCAGTGCACTGCTGCCTACAGCTTAACCTGAAGAGGCTTGGCTTTGCTTTTTTGTTTATTTCTGTTGAAGACACTGTCAATTGGTTTTGCATGTGTGTGTTCTGAGAAGATTCAGGATCTGAAGTGAACAGCAAATTCAAAGTGAAAACAACTGAGCCTGAACAGCACTGAACACCCATTTTCACCAGTCAGCTTTGCTGGGAATTTGGATTATATCCTAACTGATGCTGACTACCAAAATTTTTAGAGAAGCTTCTTCAGCTCACACAGTGTTAGAACAGGGTAGAAGCTTTCTTTTTAACATACATACCATAGATTTGTTGATATTGTTCTCCTGCTTTGAGCACAGAGACACAACTTCAAGAAGAGGAAAGTAACTTCTGTGTGGAAAAAAAAAAGTTTCAAATACTGTAGTTAGAAAGTAATGGTGTAATAAAAGCAGTTTCCCTTTTCCCTTCTCCTCTGCGTGCTCTTTTTTTTGTTGTTAATCTGCTGAAGGAGGTGGCTGTAGTTAGACAACGGAGCTGACTAGCTGCTTCAGATGATGTTCTACTTTTGTTACAATTACTTGACAAAAAAAATTATACCTCAAGCTGTGAAACTTATTTTCATAAACATTACAGTGCATTTATGGGCCAATAAGAAAAAAGTCAGCTTAATTGATTAAAACAAAAATCTTTTTATTCAACAGATTTACTACCTGTGTATTTTATTATTTTATTAATTGTTCTTTCAGATACAATAAAATTAAAAAAAGACAAAAATAGTCCACAGAACCCTTTTAAAGAATAATCAAAGCAGGAATTTAAGTATTCCTTTACACAAAAAGCATTTAAATTACACAGATTATACAAGATTAGGCCATGTAACGCAGCAAGCTCTTATTCTTCCTATGACATGCAAAACATGAGTTGTCATGTAGCTGAACCAAAAAACTCCTTCCAGCTGATTCATACTTATAAAAATCACGATGCACAGATACTTCTAGCCAACACGTCTTAACTCTCTAATAAAAATCCCTTCAAACTGTTTTTTTTTTGAACTTATACTTATTTCACTACCTCCAGCTATTGAAAGAGGGAGTGGAGTTTCAAAGTTTCCACAAACACAAATCTAACAGTCTTTTCTAATTAGGTAGTCAAGAATTTATGGGAAGATTTTACATTGCCAAATATTCTACACATTTATATTATCTTGGCAAGGGAAAAGAAGTTCTGACATTCAAAAGGAATCTCCTACAGCAAATGTACTCAGGGACACAGACTTTTTTTTTTTTAAAGTCGTGTTTTACCTAACCTTGCCTTAAACAAAGCCAGGGACCAAGGTTTAGAAACCTATTTCTCTACATAACAGTAAATACTGCAAGCTGCTGTGATAATCAAGGTCAAGGAAAGGGTCAATATAGCCAAAAGCAAAGGACTTGTACCTATCTTGAAATTCTATGTAACTGTACTTGAAAAGAGTCGATGGCATTACAAATCTTCAAAGTGATTCATTAATACTGAAAAGTTATCATTATTCCTGTACAGCTGATCTTTTCTACATTCTTAAGAGATGCAGAGACAGGTCAAACAGTTTATAAGGCCAGCCTAGTCCACAGTCTCAAATTGAGTAGCTTCACGTTTAGTTCATTTGACTAAGCCGTTTCTAACCAGGGATGTGAGAGCAGCTTGTAAGTGACATGCAGCACCTGACAGAAGTAAAAGCAAGTAAGCTTTACTAGCTCTACCAGCAAGGCATGACATGTCCCCTTGCCATGCTGCCAGCAGCACTGCTGAGAAGCACACGGCAAAGGCACAAAGTGCTTCAAGATGGAGACAGTAAGTCTAGCTGGACCTCCCTGGCTCAGCTTCAGCACCACACCACCACAGACCCCCCAAAGCCAAGAGGAGGGAGACGCAGCCCCAGAAGAGCTGCCTACGTGCAATGGAAGGCCACGAACAGCAGGGATACGGAAAAGAACATAAGTACAGTGAGACACAGCCTTGCTCAAGAGAGCTGACAAACACAAAAAGGTTACAAAAGCCTATCGTTTAACCTGCAAGGCTTCTAAAACCTTGCCCATCCTCAGAAACTGAAGATGCCAAAATATTTATACCCTCTAACACTTTGTAACATACGTTGCATCAATAGGCAAAAGGCCTGAGAATAATTTGTGCATGCTAAATTGTTCGAATGAGCTTTCAGTAACTCATTTAACATTACAGTCTGAATTATTTTAGCCTGTACCCATAAATGCAAGAACGAACACAAAGGCCAACTAATGCTCCCACAAGTGTCCCACAGTGTACTGGCAATGTTTCAAGGTCTCCCAGAAGGAGCAGCCTCCAGCAGCTTCACTAACAACTAGCACACACAGGCACAGGATGTGGCAACTAACATGGTTACGCATCCCAGACCCAACATTCACACAGGGCAAAACTGCAGCAATTCAGGGCACTCTTAAGCAAAGCTAGGAGAGAAATGCTGCTGCTTTGTGGCCCTACTCCTCCCATTTAAATCATCTGTAACAGCCTAGTGTAATTCTTTTTCCCCCATAGAAAAAAAGGCTACTGAGCTATAAAAAAAAAAACTGATATAGAAAAATCCAATGAAGTTTAGAATTAAGATCGCTATTTACAGAGAAGATGGCTAGAGTAGGTCATTTAACCTTGGAAGAAGGGAAGCTCTTGGTGTTAGGGGTAGGGAGAAAAGCTGGAAAGGACCAGGAGTTGACAGAAGAGCCTCCTAGGACCTAACTCAAGTCACTGGTTCACATGAAACCTTTAGTAGTAGTCATCTTTGTCTACAGGCTGTGCTTTAGAGGTAAAAAATGATCTCATAAAAAGATATTCTTAAACTGTCCTCTTTTGGGTTAAGAAGAATTTCAGAGCAAGACTGTATTCACTGCAGTACAAGTGACTGTTACAAATACTTTGTTGGTTTCCAGGACATTTTTACTACTATATTTAATATACTTACATGGAACCATCTCAGTAAGAGAACAACCAGAATACACTAAAAACATCAACTGTTTTTCAGAGGAAAACTGACCTTATTTTTCATTTGTCATTGATTTTTTTTTTCTTTTAAATATGTGCAACTCATACCAGGGAACTGTTATAAGTACTAGATTATGTGTGTTTTGGTGACAAACAGACCCAAAAAATAAATTTGGGAATAAAGCTCAGACCCTTCAAAAATTTTCCAAGAACTTTGCGTAAGATACCTTATTTCAGTGACCAGTCAGGAACCTCGGAAGAGCAACTCAGGATACAAGAAGGACTTGCATCTTTTATTGGAACTTATCAAACTAATGTTTCTTCATTGTATTTCACTGCCAAGTAGTGTATAATCATACTATTTTATTAGCACAAAATGCTTATCTGCTTATTAGAAATAAGTCTGAAAGACATGGCTCTATTTCTACTAAATGGACAGAAATACTAGAAGATTGTTTTACAGAATCACAGAATCTTTCAGGTTGGAAGTGACCTCTTGAGATCTAACGCAACCTCCCTGCTCAAGCAAGGTCAGGTAGAGCAGACTGCCCACAACTGTGTCCAGCAGACTGGAGACTTCACAATCTCTCTGGGTAACCTGTTCCAGTGCTCGGTCAACCTCACAGTAAAGAAGCCCCCCCCCCCATCAGGTGTTTACCTTGATAAGATCCCCCAAGCCTTCTCTTCTCCAGGCTAAACAGTGCCAGCTCTCAACCTTTCCTCGTATGTCAGATGCTCCAGTCCCTTAATCATCTTTATGGCCCTGCACTGGGCTCACTCCAGTTGCTCCACGTCTCTCTTGTACTAGGGAGCCCAGGACTGGACACAGAACTCCAGGTGTGGCCTCAGTAGTGCTGAATTAGAGGGGAAGGATCACCTCACTTGACTTGCTGGCAATGCTCTGCCTAATGCAGCCCAGGATGTTGTTGACTGTCTTTGCCCTGAGGGTACATTCCTGGCCTGTGGTCAGCTTGCTGTCCACCAGGGCCCCCAGGGCCTTCTCTGCAGAGTTGTTTCCCAGCCAGTCAGCTCCCAGCATGTACTGGTGCCTGGAGTTATTCCACCCCAGATGCAGGACTTTGCATTTCCCTTTGTTGAACTTCATGAGATTCCTCTCAGCCCATTTTTCCAGCCTGTTGAGGTCCCTCTAAATGGCAGCACAACCATCTGCTGTATCAGCCACTTCTCACAGTTTTGTGCCAGCTGCAAACTTGCTGAGGATGGACTCTGTCCCAGCGTCCAGTTCACTAATGAAGATATTGAACGGTATCAGCCCCAGTATCAACCCCTGGGGTACACCACTAGTGACTTGTCTCCAGCTGGACTTAGCACACTGATCACAATCCTCTGGGCCCAACTGTTCAGCCAGTTTTCAGTCCACCTCACTTTCCACTTACCTAACCTGTACTTTGTTAGCTTGTCTATGAGGGTGTTATGGGAGACAGTATCAAAAGCCTTACTAAAGTCACAACAAACAGCACCCACAGCATTCACCTCATTCACCAAGCCAGTCATCTCATTGTAGAAGGCTATCAGGTTGGTTAAAGACGAATTCCCCTTCATAAATCCATGCTGACTACTACCAATCACCTTCTCGTCCTTCATGTGTTTGGAAATGGTTTCCAGGAGGATTTTCTTCATCACTCTCCCAGGGACTGAGGTGAGGCTGACCAATCTGTAGTTCCCCGATCCTCCTTCTTGGAAACAGGAGTGACATTTGCTATCTTCCATTCCTCAGGAACCTCTCCCAGTCACCATGATCTTTCAAAGATAATTAAGAGTGGTCTCATAATGACATCAGGCAGCTCCCTCAGCATTTGTAGGTGTAACCCATCAGGCACCACAGACTTTTATGTCCAGTTTGTTTAAGTGCTCCCTAACCTGGTCCTCCTCCACCAAAGGTAAGCCTTCCTTGCTCGACTTTCCCTCTGGTCTCAAGCATGAGATTCCTGAAGGCTGGTCTTAGCAGTGAAGACTGAGGCAAAAAAGTTATTGAGTACCTTGGCCTTTTCCATGTGATTTGTTCCCATTCAGCAGCAGTCTTATGTTTTCCTTAGTCATCCTTTTGCTGTTTAGGTACTTGTAGAATCCTTTCTTGTTGCCCTTCAGGTCCCTTGCCAGACTCAACTCTAGGCCAGCCTTGGCTTTCCTAACCCCTATCGTTGCAAGATCAAACAGCAACTCTATACTCTTCCCGTGTTACCAATCCCTGCTTCTACCTCATATATGCTTCCGTTTTATGTCTGAGTTCAATAAGGAGCTCCTTGTTCATCCATGCAGGCCTCCTGCTGTCCTTGCTTGCTTTGCTACTTGTTGGGATGGAACTTTGTTGGATCCTTGAATATCAATGAGCTCTCCTGGATGCCTCTTTTCTCCAGGGCTCTCTCTCACAGGATTCTTCCAAGCAGATATCTGAAGAGGTTGAAGTCTGCTGTCCTAAAGTCCAGGGTTGTAATCCTGCTTTTTAATCCTCCACTGAGGATCCTAAACTGCACCATCTCAGCTAAATAAGCCAATAACAATAATTATATTGTAGCTCCCAAAGTTGTTCAAGACCAATTTTTCTGAGGATTTCCAGATTAACCTCTACTACCATTCAGCCTTTGGTTTCTGCAATTCCTCATGTGAAAAGCAACAGACAACCACAAATTTTGGAAGTGACTTAGCCACTAAAAAAAATTCCAATGGAGATAGCTGCAAACAGTTTGGGGTCCAGCAGCATAAGCCTAATATCCACTGTCCAAATCAGTCACCGAATTAATCTCTTTCTCTGAATAAAAAAAAAAAATTAAATTGAAGCAAAGAGTTTTCTGCTTTCTCCTACCCTCCTTTTATTAATACTCGCAATGAGACTGTACTTTTCTTACACCGTTAGCAAACCTTATCTATCACAAACAATTGCACTGAAGTTCTTCCACGCTCAGGGACAGGCTACGTATCCAGGCTACGTATCCAGATATTTTGAAAGTAGCCACTGAAGGGCACTGATTAAGAAAAGGCTTACATTTTTCTCTTCTCTGAATTAGTTTTTCCCAAAATCCACAATTAGAATTTTATAGTCTCTTCGCTGTGGAAAGCAAAATACTTGAAGTAACCAGCATAATCCTCTCACAGGAAGTAAAGCCTTTTGGACAAGAAATCTCAGATAAAGCTGTATTGAATCAGCACCCTGGTGCTTTTTTTGATAAACAAATACAAAATTCCATTACCATTAGCTGTTTGCAGACTTTTGAAGTTATACCCATTGATTCTTAACAGGTGATGGCCAAGATACTTCACAGGAAAAAAAAACCCTAACAAATAATACCCCTCTGGTCTGTTTCTTCTGTCTCCACCTGTCATTCTAAGAAAGTTACTTAGATAAGGTAACAAGCGAGAAGCAAAACACAAAGGCAGCAGAATTGAATAAAATCTTCCTTTCCCCCCAAAAGTACTTGTTACCTTTTCAGCATAATGAAGAAAAACTTTTCCGAAAACATGCATCAGATTATTTATAAATCCAGTTTATTATCCTTGTCTATCTCCACACTTGATTACGTTCAACTCTTCAGCTTCCTTCTTCCAAATCAAAGGATACAGGAAAGTTCCTCCTGCATCAAGAAATTTATATCCTTGCCCTAATACACAGTAGCATAATCATACGCTCTTCTGCTGCGCAGGCTTCCAACGTTATCTTTAAATTACCCTGCAATGAATATGCGCCGATGTCCCACCTCTGAATGGAAAGGAACAATTTTCTTAAGGCCTTAATGTCTAAAAAAGTATTTTATTTCTCTTCCATCTTCTACAATGCAAACTAAATTAACAAATTCCTAGAACCATTTTGTCTATAAATAGCTCTAAGAATTCAGGAATATTTTTTTTGCCCACATTACAAGAACAATTAGAAATCCCACCCTGATGTTCAAGCAATAATGAAAACATTTCATCCATCACTGGTTCAAAAATAAGCTAATACAAGTCTTGAGCTGTCACATTAGTTAACTAAATAATCACGTAAAAATGAGAACTCTATTTCATTACTCATTCATATTTTCCAGCTCTACTCTTCAAAAATGCTGTTGCTTAATAAGCCCAGCAATAATCTGCCTCGTAACAAGAACACAGAAATAGCTGGCATTTCAGTTATCTTCAGAATAGACTCAAGTTACAGGGCAGAAATTAGCTTTTTCTCCCCCCCCCCAATTCTTTAACATATAAGAATCCCCTCTAGTATTTTCTTATTCAATACAACAGAATTGGCTAAAATACTGATTCCTTCAGCAGGTACCACCCTACAGTTGAAAGAAAGTAATCATCACTTGCCCCAGGAACCACTGCCTATATGATGTTTTCACTGACATAAGCCTTCTTCCATGAAAAGCTCATATTAATAGTGGTAAAAGAGGTTTTATGTTTTTCAAAGCCCTAAGCAAAGACAGACCAACTTGATCTGTAACGTCAGAAGAGAGGAGTAGTCCACCTTTTCTCTCAGGAAAAGTTAGCCACATCTTATTCTGAGTGTCTAGGCAATACTACACACAAAATGGTCTTGAACTGCAAAACTGAATGCCTTTTAGTTCAGCAATATATTTCTTGAGCATCTTCAGGTTACAGAGTTATTAAAATATTCTGAACACACAGAGAACCAAGTACACTGGTGCTTCTTCCATGTTCTCAGCTTCCACAGAATATGGGTGGAGTTTGGGATTTTGGGGTTGGGGGAGGGGGACATTGGTTGCTTTTTGGTTTGTCTGGGGTTTTTTTAAGACATCAAAAAGAGCTACCCATGATATTTTAACGTGGCCTCTTTCCAGGCTGATAATCTTTATTTAATCAGTGAACATTACCTTCTTTGTTACCTATCTAAGCCTTTAAATACAAGATTAAATTCTAATGCATTAATTGTAAGTCTGATTCTCTCTGCGGAAAATGCACTTCATTCTGCTTGTTTCTGTATGACAAAAAGTTCATATTTCTTTTTCAACTATTTCACTTTTACCTTTTCCACATTTCTAATATTTGACTAACCTGAAATTTCACTGAGGCAAACAGTGATTTGCTACATTATCTCAGGTTATAGAGTTTTACAATAAAGTCTAGAGAAGAGTAAAATATAATTCGAGGAAGAATTACAAGAAGAACCATTGAGAGGATTTAAGCAACTTTACACAGTAACTGTGAAATTTCCCAGGCTGTACTGAGCTTTGCACAAAGCTTCATCAATTAAAAAAAAAAAATTAAGACTGAAATGGTGATGTGTCATCAGTGGAAAAAAAAAAAATAATTTGACACACTCTACTTCCTCATGATGTTGTGCCCAGGTATGACAGAATCAGCTCCATACCACAGTGCTATCACGACAACGGAAAAGTCTCCTTTGGACTATTCCACACATCTCCACAGTAGTACAATTTAAACCAAACAAGAATCAAACAAACAAATTCACTGCTGTCAAAACAGACTTTATAGTAACAAGAATATAATCTAGTACTGACATTAAAAGAGGACTTCTTATTTCCTCCAACGGCAGAAATACAAGCAAAAAGGTCACAGGGTAGATTCTGTGTGAAGGGACCGACAGCAATGCAGCCACCTCTCAAATCCACGAGCGACCTTGACCTTATAGTGACAAGCACTTTAAAAGGATAGTAGTTTTATCTGCTAAGTCTCTTCACGCAGAATTACCACGGGCACTACACTAAACACAATACAGTGGTTTGTTCAGTTCATAAACGTCATGAGTTTCTAATGCTTCACATTGCATTGCACACTTGATTGCTATATTTCAATGCAACACTACTAGATCATACAGAGTTTTAGGCACAAATCCTATCACACATTTCAACAGCCCTCAGCATAGTGACAGCATTCAAACAAGGTAAATATTTAATCAAGCAAGCGCACTACTTCTGCAATGCAAGAAATTCTTGCATTACAGAGTTTTACTCACTATCCAGCACTTTGACAGTAATGCACATTTTCAGTCATAAAACAAACGTTTAAAGATCAAAATCTATCTTCACATACAAACACCTAATTCTTACCAACTTTGAAAGAATGATATGTACACACATATGTATGGGCACTACTGTGCTCAGAAGTGTGCAGTTTCTGAATCCATTTTTTCCTAAGATACAAGTAATAAAAATACAATTAAAGCTGCTTATTTTGCTATGAAATTTCTCTGTACTTAGCAAAGCAAATAAAGAACGAGGAGAACAAATTGTTCTCAGGTGCTAAAGAAGAGTAAGCTACCATTCGTCTGAAACAAAATACATTATTAGCAAGTGGACTTACAATGACAGTTGTAATCTTTCAGAACCTTTATCCTCCGAGTCATTTTAAAAACATCCAGTTTTAAAATAAATCTTCATTAAAAGGATTCATGTATATTTCCCTCTCAAAACTTAAAAGCAGATAAAACAAAACTATACTAGAAAGAGGCATTACCATTACCTAGCAAGAACATCTCTTTCCACTCAAAAAAAAAAAGTATTATTTAGAAAGCATTTTAAGAAAATCTTATGTTTGAATAACTTTCATGCTTGCATACTTTAAGGAAAACATTTAGATAAACTTTGTGTTACTGAATTAAGAGAAAATAAAATATCTTATCTGTTGAATAATAGTGTCAGTAAAAATACTTTTGTTTATGTACACTTACTGCAATCTCTCTACAGGCCGACATGGATATCCCTGTACCTTCAATCTGCTTCAGTGCATACTCCTTTTCATCTTTTCTGTACACAAAAAAAAAGAGAGGAATATTTTTAGCTCTGACTTATATTACACCAATCAATACAAGTATAATGGTTTATTTTAATTTATTAAGGATTACAAAGCCAAAAAGCCAATCTGTTTTTATGCATAAATTACACTTAGATATTAAAAGTAGGTTTCCTTCTCACACAGACTTAAATTCCAAACCCCCGCGTAAAGAAACTTTGTTAACCTATATCCATTTCTCTCTGAAACCATATAGATAACTGCAAATACATCTACAGAGAATTTTGGAGGACACTTTTCCTGAAATTCCAGGATACTGTCTACTACCATGAAAAAGCAGTACAGTTGTATCGTACCCCATGCCTGGAAAACTCTCCTGGAAATACCTAGGAACCACAAGGATCTCACTTGATTTTACGAGCCGCTATCAATTCACTTTTACTTCTGAAATACTATTATGTTTTAAACTAATTATACTTATTGAAAGAACATGAATTTCACCAGGCAAGTTTGTGTTTGCCAGAGCACGAGCACAGAACTCTCTTTGAGTGCTGGCTACTGGCAGAACCCTACACGGTATACGAAACTCTGTGCTCTGAAGTACAAAGCCGAAACACAGATTATCCTTTTAAATAATCACAGTTTAAAGTGATTTAGAGGGAAAACCAACAGAACAAGAAAATGAAGTAGCATCTCAAAGCCCTTGCAATACAACACAACCAGCTTACTGCCTATGGTAAGGTTTTACAGGATTCAGCTGTCATCGATAGATGTTGATAAGCACCGATACCCACAGTGCTGATGTACTTCTGCAGACTCACCAGTTACAATTCAACAACCCACTAACCCCCATCTAAATTCCCTATGGCATTTCTAGTAGACTTCAGTTTCCCCTTCATCCAGTCCCAAACCGTTTTGTTTTGCTATGCTGAAAAATCAACTTGCACTAGTTTCAGCCTCTCTTACTTTTAGAGGTCTGCGTCCTGCCCAGCTCCAGCCTCTTTGCCATCCCCATCGCTGAAATTCACGGGATGAGAAGTGGCTGAGTGAAGGAATGTGGGGAGGGGATGAGATTGACCAGAAATTATAACTGCCTACACGTATTAGTAACTACAGGTGATCATTTTTCTCAGTAATTTTCAGTAGCAGTTAAACCCACAATGCATATCTATAGTTAACATTGTGCTTGGCTTCCATTTCACACGAGGTTTTTTGAAGCAAAAATATGACAAGAAAAATTCCAGATGTATTCTGACTACACATGAAAATTCAGTACACTGCAAGTTTTGCAAAAAGTAAATCCACCTTTGAAGTAGGAGTCACTCAGCAGCTGCTCCAACTGCGAAACCTGAGTTCTGGTGCTGCACCTTAGCTCAGAAATATTTGAGAGAGGAATAACAACTAAGCACTTACGTGAAATCTTTGGAAATATTTGAAAATATATTCCCTCCAAATTAAAAAACAGATAAATTCAGTTGTAATGGAATTACAATCTGCTTTATTTCAAGCAGGGTGTTTCCGTGTGTTTGGGATTTGGTGCAACACTGATCTCTAAGGAAGCAAGACCAAGCATGTTAGGCTACAGGCTTGAAGGGCCTCTTTCTCCAGATAGATTTGGAGTAACGGAAGATCCTTCTGCAGCTGAAACTAAAGGAATGGGTTACTTTAAGGTGACCTAAACGATTTTGGAACTGCCAGAGAAATACATTCTTGTTCTGCACAGATTTTCCATAGAGAAATGGGAAGGACAGCGACTTACAACATGCCTTGCAACTACCCCCAAAATATTCACCCATTCAGATACTTACACACAAATCTTAACAACTAACACACATGACAAAGGAACGTAAGATTGGACCCTCCTCTTCTAAAACAAACTTCTATTCTTCTATGGTAATTAAAATGAAATAGCCTCATATCACAGTATTTTAAACATGTAACTAAACATGTAACTTCTGACTCTGTTTTTTTTTTGGGGGGGGAACACCCAAAACTTTTCAAGGGCAAAAGAAAGCCTAAGAAGTTACCATTACTAAAATTAGGCAAAAAACTGCATTAACAGCTCGTAAGAGCTGCTCGCCAAGCACACTTTCACGAGTAACTTCAGAAGTGGACGTGTCTGCTTCCTAAGCAGAAGGATTCACCAGGATCTACTGACATGATAATTCAGATTCCTTCTTTGCTCCCCACTGAGCAGCCCTTTATTTTCCTGAATTAGTCATTTATAAGAACTTGGCTCAAGACACAGATGCAGAACCAAGAAATGTGTAACTTTACAGGTAAATAAGCTTATATCTTACCTCACAAAAATTGCTTTTGATTTCATTAGTTAGTCCAAATTTTAAAGAGTAAATAATAAATGCCCATCCCCTCTCATACACGGTTCTGCTATCTATGCAGAAGATTTAGGTAAACTGCAAAGTATTAACTCCATAACTCAGATCGCTTACTGAGACTGTGAAGGCAAAATTATACTGTCCGCAGAACCAAAACCAACTCCGGACATTTAAAATTGGTCATAGCTTTTAAACTATGGTTGTGTTTAAACTACACAGTACAGAATAATCCCATGCAGACCTATCAGCTTGAATCCAAAACAATGTAGTCACTACAGCACTCTTTTGGCACATCTCCTTAACCAGGCATAACACTTCACTGATACAGCTACCCTTGAACTAGTTCTACAGATGCAAGCATTCCATTCAGTTACTCAGACCTTCACAGACTCAAGGTCTCTGCAGAGACCGGGCATGCCGTTTGGCACACACCGCCTTCAACAGCATTGCTTAACACCACTGCCACTGTGAGTCTGTCACCACTTAACAGCCAGCCACTCTACGCAGGATTTTAAGATACAAATGAGAAATGATGAAAGGTGTCTAAAAAAAAAAATAAACGACCCAACAACTTAAGCTATTATATAGCATGTGGGAAAAGAAGGCAATCTTACTGAGCTGCAAACAACGTAACTTCTAGGACATTGGGTTTTGTGAACATTGAGCAAAAATGGGGATAATGAAATACTTACCTACAATAAATGGGTATCAAGAACTCCAAAGATACCATATTCTAGATCTCACAAAATGTTTTTTTACCAACAGCTTCAGAATCATCAACATAGCCTCCTTTAAATTCATAAATATCATTTACTTGCTCTGGCAGAAATGCAAGTCTATATGAATACTTTTCCAAAGTTAACTGTTCTTATTATGCAAACATAACAGCTGTTTAAAGCACTTTCCACAAGATCTCCACCAACTGGTATTTTAACTAGCAATATTTCCCATTTAATAGTAACCTCAAGATAATTTGAGAAATAAAAGAAATGTATTTAAAACTTCAATACCAAGTCAGCCAATGCAATCTGATGAAATACACAATTCTGGTTACTCAATAAAATGGTATTAAATGGCCAAAGAAAAAAAAATAGGTACTTTATTAGCTATTTCCCCACTTGTAAGAATTCAATAAATAATGTCAAATGTTGTGTGTGATAGGTAAGAATACTGTTCAACTCCCTAAAGACCTATGCTCTTACAAAACACTTGAGGCAGGGGGAGGTATTGCTACTTCATGTTGAATATACAGAAAAACTCCAGTGAACTTTGAACACATTTCAAGAACTTGTACAGAATTATACAACAGGAAAGTTTTCATAAATCCTTTCCTGACAAATCCTGTATCAGTACATTTTCACTAGAGAGCAGAGCAAGTGTGATTAAGTTTAAAAACCAAACTCGAACAACAACAAACTACACAGCTCTGGTATGAGGCAAAAGGCACCCATGCTAGGGCGGGCCAAGCAGAAGCAAGGTCTTTGCCCATAATCATTTCCATCTGGTCCACAGAAATACCGGCTTGGGAGCAGGCCAACTAAGTTGAAGGTCCTGCTGTGCAGGGGTTTGTCTGACAGCAGGGAGCAAGCGGCATAGACCAAGGTTTAATCAAGCAGGTTCTATTAAACGGCCACCCCAGGCTAACGGTGGCAATGTGCTCACTGAATCTGAGCAAAAAACATAGCAAAACATAACTGAAAAGGAACTCCATTTTTTAAGAGGGTGTGACTCAACAATTCTTATTAAAGCTTTTCAAAATTGATGCAGAAGAATTTGCCTGATAAAACAGGTACGAGGTCACACCTCCATGAGGTTTCTCCACCCTCCAAGTTCCCTTACCCAAAACTCGGGGCAAAGATTAAAACAAACATTGTTTCTACTTCCAGAAGCTTTACAATTCATGCTATTTTTAACAGGGATTAACTTTTTACAAAAATGGAACTGATGAGATACCCCTCAAAACTTCCTGATTTGGTATTTTAGATATCTATAGGCAGCATCCAAACACAAGGCTCCTCACATCTACCAGTAATAATTCAGAACATCTCTCAAAAATCCATACCAGTGTAAGGCCATAACCTGGTCTTTGAGCTTAAGCTTTTCTCCCTCACCAATAAATATCCCATTCTGCAAGTCCTTAAGATTAATGTTAACATTTTAATTTGTACAGTGCAAAGGAAAATTCTGTCTTCTTTCCCCATAAAACCATACTCAGCTGGCTTATGTCCAGTTACAGTATTCAATGCAGAAAATACATGATTACTACTTCTCTGGGTAACACTTTCAGTTTCCATTTTCCAAATGCTTTGGAAAGAACAAAAAGTACCAAATTCACTTTAGAAGGGTGCAGTTCAGAAGACTTAGAATAATTAAAACATTTCAAAGGAGTTAAACTGTCTTAATTATTGCAATTGTACTTCAGAGTGCTCCCACCATATGAAAAACTACTTTACAAACAAGCCAATGGAAAACTAGAAGCAACTTGCCCAAGATGATAAGAAAAAAAAAATAGGAGGATTTGAAAATAGTGCATGGTTCAAACTATTGTTTTATCCCTATTAGTCAATTTTTTTACTTTTAATGGTGGTCCTTCATTAATTCACATAATTTAACATACATCCCAACTTCAGAATTAATTATCCACATCAAGGAACTGGTTTGAAAGACTTCAATCACACTGAAGCTACCACTGTGGCTATCACATCAATTAATACAGATATTAACATTACAGTGTATACTAATAACAACTTTCTTAAGTGCACAATACAATAAATAAAAATAAAGTGCACATTTTCTTAAACAAATCAAGTGCACCATAAAAACACTCCAAGACCTATCTAGAAAAACCTAATAGAAAACAACAACAATTCACCCTTGTAAGCAACACTAATAGAATGTAAACATTTGTGACTTTGTAGGACAAAGCCTGGGAACACTATGGAGTTCAGTGTCCTTCAAACACAGTACTGCCCAGAACGCGACATTCATACAGATATCTTGCTACGCTCTCATCACTGTTTAATTGCTGCCATACAGCAAAAAGTCAGTCACTCAGCAGGAGATCACCAACAAGAGCGACAAACTTTTTTTTTCCCCCTAAGATAAGGCAAAACCATGACACTGAAGTGCACCTAGAAGTTAACTGAAAAGCCCTCTGTGGTATCTGGAACATGGCAGCAAAGCCACTAAATCGATCACATTCAGCACTGGTTACCTTATGCGAACTGCTCACAGATTTAACTCTATACATAGCACATGGCCATAAGCCTTTACAAAGGTAATAGTACCAGTAAAAGTGTCTATGACTGACCGGAAAAAGGGACCTAATCCTTCCAAAAAAGCGATGAGCTCTTATGCTTTAGTGTTTTTCATGCATATAGAAATAGCCACTAACCCAAAAGAATTACAAGATCAAAAAAATCCATACATGGTGGCACTAGGGTACATGTTCTTCAACAGACTAGGAAAGTAATTCTCTTTTATCATTATCCTCAAACCGTATCAAGCCTTATCCAGTCAGCAGCTCAGCCAGCTCCTTTTCATCCACACGGCAACCAGCCACAAGTGACAGAAGCTGGGAATCTACAGGTTGATCTTAATTTACTTCTAGAGAACAGTATACATGCTGAATTTCAATGCATATGTATTAGTCCATTTTGAGAGCTACCTAAGAAAATCAAAATGTGAAACAGTAAGGATAGCAAGCAGAAATTTAAAAGAAATCTATGACCACATCAGTGCTTTAAAAGGTCTTTCTTCACCTTCAAGGGCAGCTGTCTGCTGCTCTGCTAAAAAACTTCACAGCAGCTACAGGTTGTTCCTACAGCCCAGTCCCAGACAAGTTCAATACGACATGGATACCTAGTTACGTTTGGCTGGTTTTGGCCATGAAAAGAATGGATGAAACCAGCAGACTTTTACCTCATTCTGCTACGGTGAGAAGTTTACCATTTCAGTAATGTCTGCGGACTGTGTAGCTGGCCTGCCTGCTGATGCATCCCTCAGAGGTTTGGTGGGAACCTTCTCCGTGTTGCAAACAGAAGAGCACACGTATGTACAGCACAGGAAAGGACTTCTTATACTGAAAGAGCAGACATGTATGTCACCTCATCTGCTCGAACCTGGGCCTGGACTTTCCTCTTAGTGGCAGGGTGGGAAGCCAACCTCCCCAGCAGGCAATGATTATACAATCTTTAAAAGTTGAGCTTGCATCTTGTCTGGAACAACATCTAAAAGTAAACTTGGCTAGTGGGAGCAAGGCAACAAACATACTCCAAACAGGACAGTCTTTACTATGCAATATAAAAAGAGCTAGAGTGAAAAGAGAATCTCCAAGGCTGATCCAGGTACACACAAGGAAAACACTTTTCAGAATGGAAACAAATGCTACACTTTATACTGCATTTCTGAATCTTTTGTCTCACAAAGTCCTTATAATCTCAATTTTCAAAAAGGGGCCCGAATGCTACACAACTCATTGGTGTCACTGCCTCTCTGCTAGGTCTCCCTCCAAACATCCCAGACGATGCCAGCTACCCCAGCATACACAGACAGTAACACCAGAAGGCAGCACTTCTCTTTACCTCCTGCCACCCCCAAGACTTGAAGTCCATACATGAAGCCCTTCTAGAATCTATGAACACAGCAGAAATAAAAGGCAGAAGTTGTCATTTTAGATGTTACTCTTCTCAAAAATGTAACAATACCAAATTGCTGAACACTACGCATAGTTTATTACTCCATTTTCCGATAATTTTATAGACTTGCCAATGTCAGGTACTTGCATAAATGCATGCCCAAAAGAAGGCTAACTCAGGACTCATAAGATAATCTGTGAATTTTTAAAACAGTGATTTTTTTTGTTTGGTTAGTTTAAAAAAAAACTTCCAAAAAAAAAGAACTTTTATTTTGTTTGTTGAAATCAGCATTCTAAAATGAAGTCTATGTTAAACGTTTATAAATTGGCAGAGACATTAAAATACAGAGCAACTGATTACAACAATTAGCCTTTTTTTAAAACTATCTGACTTTCATTACATACATTATGGGAAACACGCAGAACAGTTACACAGAGCTTAACCTGCTGGAAAATCTGGCACCTTCCAGCCATATAAAAGAGATCATATTAAAAGCACCACTGGCATTAGATTATGAACAGACACTCAGTGTTACCACAGTACCCTATTAGAAATTGAACTATACCCAGATTTTGCTCTATTATCTATAGAATATCCCCAGATGTACCTCTGAAAACCACTGTTGATATGGCTACCCTTCTGTTTGTTTATTCCTGTGTAAACCAGTCTATGAACTCAGGAGGAAATGTGCGTGTTAAAGAACAAGGCGAGTTCTTAAAGTGATGCTAAGCTACTTGCCATTAAACAGAATACCCTTATATTGTGTGCTTCCACAGTGTCTCACAAAAGGTGCTAAATACCTACTAAAAAACCCCCCAATCTTCACATACCGTATGTGATGTGTTCTTTATGTATGAGATGACAGCTGATTAAAAAGACAAACCAGAAAATCTTATCAGTGCTCTGATTCACTATGTTATTAAAAAAAAAAAACCTCCTTTACCCAGCTATAATTTCATTAGACTAGGAGTGGGGAGTAGAGGTCTCTTAATATCAACATAAGGAGATTGGAACTATTCCAGCACCATTACACATAGCCTAACCATACCCTCTTCCTTTTTTTCCAGTAGTTTCTAATTCAGAAAATTAAAAGCAAATCTTTGTAGCATAGATAACTTCTAACTGTTAACAACAGTTTCAGACTTTTTCACAGTCACAACCACGGACAGATTTTTAAGATCTCTGTAATAACAGACCGTAGGAAACCTTACTAACTTTAATCTTATTAAAACTTAGCCTTTACACTATAATTACAAAACTTTGTCTTTGTAAGGAAAGAGAGCACAACTTCAGTCACTGCCACCCTCACTCCAAATCTATTGATGAAGATTCAGAGACCTCAACCAGCTACAGGGTTGTTGCCATTGCTAAAATTAGACCAGCTCCAAAATATCTTGAGTGACTGGGAACTGTGAATTTCATATGAGTAGGTGTATTTTCTAACAGATTGGCATAAGCAGACTTGACAGTCTGTTTATAAAGGTAAAAACTGAAGCATTCACATTAAACCTTGAAAGCTGTAAAATTATTCTGCTGCTCCAGGTAATTTCTTCCAGCATTTGTTATATTAAAGCAGGGGACGGAGATTTACCTGATCTTATTTCTTTATAGACAGGCTTGATTACAGATAATGAACAGATTTAGGAAATACCTCCCTTCCAGAAAGGATACTCCATGTGAGGATTTGTTACCTTAAAATAAGGAACAGCAGCAGCAAGGAGAAAAATACTTCTGAAATAAAGAGGAAACAAGCTTTTATTTATCTGTGATTTATTTACCAAGGCCACAGACACAGGGTCCTTTAGACTATGCCAAAAAAGAATCTGCCGTTTGTTTCATAAAATCATTTATAAGAAGAATGTTTGTGACTAACTATAAATGTCAAGAGCGTTAGCTGTCTGGTTTTCAGTAATTTTATAAGTATAGGTCCAAAAGCCATAATGTAAAAACATACTATGACTACACAGTCCAGCTTAATGTGCATCACATCTCTTTCTCTGTAGTGCTAAATCTGGCTAAATACTACAAATTTGATAAGTGGAAAATTACTATTAAAACACCAAATATTAGGAAGCCTGTATTTCTTTTGAGTCTCTTTGGTGAGAACCTCAGTTTGAAACACCAAATGCAGATTTTTTTCTAAACCATTATAATGCATTACATTCACCTATAGCAGAAGAAAAAAAAAATATTGACTCAATGTAAGACCTATCAGAAGGACAATGGCCTAAAACCTGCAGTTATTTAGTTTTCCTTTCCTAGCTCATGACACAATCAAATGCTTCCTCTCAAGCATATAGAAAGCCCAGATTTATCGGAGGTATCTGATGCACAACAGAGCACATTTATTATAGTTGGAAAGTTGCCGAGTAGAAAAAGATACCCTCAGGAGAAGGTGTAAGGACCAGAACGAAATTCTACAAAGTCACCATAGGGTCCAATTTCATTTATTCTGAAATGGAAAAAAAAATCGTTATTGCTAATGGAGCATCTACATCTTTCCCCTCACTTCAACATCGGGCAATTTGGATTTCACAAAGTTACAGATGTCTTTATTCCAACCACTAAGAGTCTTGCTACTTCCCAATAGCTACTTCCCAGCACTGGTGAGGCCGCACCTCGAATACTGTGTTCAGTTTTAGGCCCCTCACTACAAGAAGGACGTTGAGGTGCTGGAGCGTGTCCAGAGAAGGGCAACGAGGCTGGTGAGGGGTCTGGAGAACAAGTCTTATGAGGAGCGGCTGAGGGAACTGGGGTTGTTTAGCCTGGAGAA
>NW_008796222.1:7726997-7736750 GCF_000699145.1 Aptenodytes forsteri | reverse complement strand
ACAGGCTGCCCAGGGAAGTGGTGGAGTCCCCATCCCTGGAAGTATTTAAAAGACGTGTAGATGAGGCGCTTCGGGACGTGGTTTAGTGGGCATGTTGGTGTCGGGTTGACAGTTGGACTCAATGATCTTAGAGGTCTTTTCCAACCTTAATGATTCTATGATTCAATAAGGAACAAGGTCTTTAGTCAGCAATCATCATATCTGTCCCCAGGGAACCCAAGTCACATTCTGCCTCCTTTGAACTTTAACTGCACATCCCATAGTGAAAACAGGCTTCTCTTGCGCTCTTTCTGTAGCTTAAGAGCATCATTTGGATAAAGTTTTACACTGACATTTTTTTCCCACCACTGAACTCATGCTAAAGGTAGAATAAATGGCACTTAACTTGTAACAGTCTTTTGGTTGAACTGAAGGTCAAATTAAATTTGGTAATTTGTCTGCCTCTGTTTCTCATTTGCATGACAGAATTGGGCAAAGGAACAACTTTCTGCCTCTGTTTCTCATTTGCATGACAGAGCATGACAGAATTGGGCAAAGGAACAACTGGTTATCCTATAGAATGACTAGTTTTCATCAAAAGGTATGAAAATAAAGCTAACTTTGAAGTCTACAACATCCTTGAGAACATGGCAACAACTCATACAGGAACTCTGTTTCAGGAACAGACATATTCAAAGACACAGGCTGAAACCCACTGTCAACTGCACTAACGATAATGAATCAAAGCAATGAATCAAAGCAACGAACATGGCATTTCTGAATAAGCAAGGTGACAAATCTTAGCATGAATCTGTGGTAATCCATGGAAGTATTAATACAGGTGAGAATTTTCTCTAAACACCTTTGAATTCAGAGAAATCATGAGCCATAAGATAAGAAGCATTTCTCTCAAAAGAATCTACCTAGGAGTCAAGCAGATAATCTCATGCTGCTAGAATTTCATGCATGAGTGGCATTTGTATCATCAGATCTCTTCAGGCACTCAGACCCCACGACATACCAAAGAGGTGGGAGAGTCAAGGACAACTGCAGTCAGAGCAGAGTCCCAACATTACCTATGTGAATGCCTCCAAGTGCTCTAGTGAAGATGGGAAAAGAAAGGAGGGACAGAAGAGACAGAAAACCTTCTGGCCACTTAAAAAGGATTGACTCTTCCTGCAATTAATGCATGAGGAAACCAGATACATTGCTTCAAAATGACAGAAGTGTCCTGCTTTACCTCTAGATGTAGTTTCCATTCCAGAAGATCTAGCTTCTGCCTCCAAGTCCATTGCCTATAACATTTATTTTCACTTGACTGTAAAAAGAAATCAATAGCATCTTCTACTTAAGTCAGCAGGGAATGAACAAAAAAATAATCATACTGCACGTGAGGCTGAGTTTATGGGAACTCACGTTTAAAGCCATACTGTCTGAGACTCTCCCCAGTTCGTATCTGTGCTCCTATTTAGCCCAGAACCCTTATCCTTAAGTGAGCGACCTGACACTCCCAGCACACACAGGAAGCTATAGCTGTTGCTTTGCCTATTGGAAAACCTGACCTCAGCGTGGTTTTATCTACAAGACGAATGAACCTAAAATTTTTCAGAAAACAGACGACAACTGAGAGAGAAACAAGCAGTTATGCAGTGGACTCATCTGAAAATACTTATTTAAAAACTGCTAATCCCAGAAAAGACAGAAGCAAACATGAATAATGCCCTTCAGAGATCCACTATTCCAGTAATCTCAGCTCCTCCAATCTTTCTCACTACAAGAAAAGGCAGTTCTATTTTCCAATAAAAAAAAAACCAAACCCCAAAAAACAAACACACACACACCCCCAAAAAAAAACAACCGACACTTATAGACACCAATTTTGCAAAGGTCAGTTAACACCATCTCTACAACATTTCTTTCAGACAGCCTTATCAGACACACTAATATTTCATAAATTCTAAAAAAAAAAAATACTGCTAAACCAAAGAATTGTGCTCCCACAGAAAAGTTTAAGAACATATTAATAAGAAATTCAGATACAGAAGTTAAGTATCAGTTGATTTAAAGACTATCACAGGATTTTGTTAATAACAACTAATTTTGATTTAAAAGGTTTCTGTGCTTTTTTTCTTCCCAAATCTGTTGAGATGGCTGAAGTTCACAAGAGGTATAATAATTTCTAATATCATCACGACTAGCATTTTTATCTGTCAGTCATCTAACTTATAGTCAAGTGATCCATGTAAACCAAGTCCCCAGAGCTGGGAGGTCTTTTATAAACCTAAATTATTTACATACATGACACGCATAAGTCAAGTCAAAACAGTAAAGTTTTTGTATTTGCTACACAAGTAGAAATTGTTCTTCATTTCCTAAAGTCACATCCCAAGCTAGCCAATTTATTTTAAAAGCAGTTATCCTGGACCAGTTTCAGCATTCCTTCAGGCAAACACGCTGTTACTGAAACAAATAAATCTTTTTAAGTTCTAATACTTTGTTTCAGTAAGAGAGACTAAAAAAAAAGAAATGCAGCCTGCGTCAGTTCTCAAATGCCAGCAAAGCTCAAGAAACAACATATCTTTGGAAGCACAATGTAAGAGCTGCCAATCACTTCCGCTAATGACCCCTTCCTTGATCACACATGTGGACTGTATCATCTCCTGAACCATACGTTAAGCAGCAGTGAGTGCATGCAAATAGTATCTTATTTTACAACACAGAACTCAGCAGTTAAAAATAGAGACTTGGGTTAGAATGCATCTATGCAAATCATGAGCTTGATTAAGGCCACAGAAGATGCAAACACACCCTTTCAGTAGGTATTTTCAAAAGATATGGGAAAATTTAATGTTACTAATAAATCTCTAGTGAAATTTGGTTAGAACATTCCACAGAAATCCTGGTTACTTGTGCAAATGCATCTGTAGTGTTCTGAATCACGGCAGTTTCTGGGGCTTGGGGTTTTTTGTTGTTGTTTTGTTTTTAAATCATGCATGATGTGAAAATACTCACCTTGAAAGTAAATTTACGAAAGAAATTTTACAACGCTTCTACCTACAATACAACAGATTAGATTGGATGACCCAGAAATACACCAACATATTAAATTTCTGTCAATTAGTTCACATGAGAAGTATTTAGCTTCTGACCTAGCCCCTGTTCTACCTTGCTTTGCACCCTCTTACCAAGCAGGGGGCAGAAAGGACTCTCTTCTTCCCCCCTCAAGCTCTTACTTCTTTTTCCTGCAGCACTATTGGAAAACTCTTAATCCCCTCACTCTGTAACAGGAAACTTCTTATCATCTTCATCTCTTTAAAAAAAACCACCACTAAATCTTGAGAGGTTTGCCTTCACAGCTTATTATGGGCTAATTTACGCACGAGTCTTCCTCTGCAAGCTTGCCAAAAATCTTCATCTGTTTCTCTCTCAAACAAACGCAACCTCTTCTATGTCTCATCACCCGCACTCATGTCCTTTCTTCCTCAAGCTCCTACCACCACCACACCTTTGTGCTTACCATAGTAGCAGACGAAAGACCAGCTGATGCTATTTGCCTTCTGAAAGGCTATGGGCTGTACAGCTCATTTCTGCACTTGTTTTCAGGGAGAGTAACAGAAGAAAGGACAAAACGGCCATGGGAGAGACCATATGCAAGAGCCTGTGGGAAGTGCTAAAAATTACTCATCACCACTTGCACTGTCCTCTTGGGCAGCAAGCAGAGCCACTGCACAGTTGCACTAGCAGCTCTCAGTAAGGCACAGTTATGAAATACTAAAGATCTCTTCCTAGATTGGGGGGTTTTATTAGAATGCCTTGCAGGCAACTAGTTAGACAGGTTTGGTTTAGTTCTGCTGCTCCTTCTCACACGTTAAGAGCACTCAGTGGTAACAAGTTTTTTCAGGATTCACAGGTAAATCTAGTATTTAGGTTTACTTAGCTATTGAGAGATTATAGCAAGGCATGAAGACTTTCAGCCATTCTACCTTCCTCAAGATAATAAGTTTCACCAAGAAAAAAAACCTATGAAAGTGAGGAGCTTTTCAGATACCATCATTGGTAGAGATTTTGCTGCAGAGAATGGTAATTGTTCAGGATCAAATACATTGCTTTCTGACTTGGGTCAATATTTGTGATTTAGCCTGTCACAGGATTACATTAGTAAACAGCAACTACAGCTGAAAACTCAAATTACTTACATTCAAGACGATGTCAAATAGAGGAGATAGTTACAATAATTTGTGTATTTACATCTCTATCAAATATCTTACAAGTGCATACTTGCATTGGTACGTAACACTTCAGTTTCACATTCAATAGAGCATAATCCTTAGTGGTAACAAGTTTTTTCAGGATTCACAGGTAAATCTAGTATTTAGGTTTACTTAGCTATTGAGAGATTATAGCAAGGCATGAAGACTTTCAGCCATTCTACCTTCCTCAAGATAATAAGTTTCACCAAGAAAAAAAACCTATGAAAGTGAGGAGCTTTTCAGATACCATCATTGGTAGAGATTTTGCTGCAGAGAATGGTAATTGTTCAGGATCAAATACATTGCTTTCTGACTTGGGTCAATATTTGTGATTTAGCCTGTCACAGGATTACATTAGTAAACAGCAACTACAGCTGAAAACTCAAATTACTTACATTCAAGACGATGTCAAATAGAGGAGATAGAGATGTAAATACACAAATTATTGTAACTATCAAATATCTTACAAGTGCATACTTGCATTGGTACGTAACACTTCAGTTTCACATTCAATAGAGCATAATCCTTGCCACATCAATGAGTTGCCTCTCTCGACAGTAAATGTAACTGCAGTACACAGGTACCCATCCCCCTGTGATTTTACTGCCAACATGTTCATTTGTAGCATTTAGTCAACTTGAGTGCAAGTTTCATTTCCTGACACAGACACACTCATGCTATGCGACTTCAGCAATTTAAGTTCTGCAGAATAACAATATGGGGAGAACAGTACACAAAGTATTGTGATGCAAATACTGATTTAAGAGAATAAGCAGGTTACCTTTGCCTCTTCTACACTTAGTTTTCTGCCACCACAGTGGTAGTGGATCTCAGCCATAAGTGTGACCAGATGCAACCTCTGAACAACATAACGATATTAGCAGAAACCCCAACCACAGCCAGCGACCCCAGGAGAAAGCCTGTTTTTCCAATAGAGCCATGCCTCACAGCACGCTATTTTTTTCTCTCTTAATATCTTTCCACTTCTGCTTCAAACAAATAAGATTCATCAAATAGAAAAACATAAAACAAACAAAAGGTTACATGGCCAGGACCACAGCCAGTATTCCTAGGTTAGATCATATACTTGCCTTGGCTACGTGCTTCTCCTTCCTTTCTCTTCCCATGCCCTTCCCCTAACTTTCACTAGACTCTTGTGTGGACTTGAATGCTGTAAGCACGTCAGATCCACGTTAAGAACTTTACATTAATGCTTCTGCACACCAATATCAGTCCAAGGAGGAAAACAGACTCCTCTTTAGTTACAAGCTTACAGTACTCAAAAATGGGGGGGGGGAAACAATTTCATTTGTCTCCCCCCTCCTATGCCTGTACTTTACAGTGATGTTTTTGGACTTGCATCACTGTTGCCCAATTTCCAAAAGAGAATTCCATATTTGGCAGCGAAGGTGAAGCCTGTTTTATACCAATTCTCTTGTTTGAAAGTTACAGATACATTAACAAGAAGGTAATCTGACAAGTTACAAATAGTCACTTTTTTTTTTTTTTAAAAAGTGTATTACTATATTAGCATATAAACCTACATGCTTCATTCAGCTGATACATTGTACAGTACAGGGCAGTGCCAAACCTTTTATACTTGCCAAAGGATAACATGGCAGGAGGGTCTGCTAGAGGCAACGCCTGCTAACGAGCAGGCAGCGAGCCTGGGAGCTGCCCAGGGTACAACTCCTGGCCCTTCTGCTGCCATCATCTTAAAAGCTGATCACTCTGTATTTCTGTCATTCCCTCCATAACAAGATTAAAAAGCACATACCTGCTTTTTAAAAGGTGTTTTGAAACACACAGATTAAAAATATTATCTACATAGTTACTTGGAAAGAAAAAAAAACTGTTTGTAATTTTATTTTAACCTGTGTTGCCCAAACCCAGGTAGTGAGTAAAAGAAAAATAACATAGCCATAGCGTGAGAGAAAGCAGCCAGCTCAACTGTTTGTTTAAAGATAAGCAGAAGCAGCAATAACTAGAAAGGTTTTATTCACATGAAGATTTCAGCTTTTGGAAGTGTTACATCTGCTGTCACTGCTAAAGAACGAAGAACAGAGTGGCCTATTTTCTACTTGACTTGTGCATCCCATTATTCCTTGCACGCTCCTGACTAACCAACAGCAGTATCTTTTCAGCTTGCTGACTCGTCCAAACAGCCTCCTGCAGGTGAGCTGACATCCTGGTGAAGGAACAGAATATTTTGTAGTGGCCTGGACTGATAGACTGACCTTTCCCAAGAGAGGGAAATAATTCAGGCATATACAACAAACAAAGAGAATTTCCAACCCTTCATCCTAAAAATTGCCTCCCATGTGATAAGGAGATAGATGAAGTGAAACAACTAAGCACAACACCGTGGCCTAAACTGTGATCAAAGAAGCGGCAAGGAACGTAACAAAGAGAGGTGAGGCATGAAACTAAATGACACTTTCCTAACCGTGACTGGAAAAATTGCATTGTTTAACTGGACAAATTTGAACAAGTGTCCAAAAAAATGTTAGCGAAAGTCAACATGATGTTTTGAGGTAGTACACACACACAAAAATCGTAACAGATTTTCCAGCCAACTGAATTGCAATCATGAGGCTTTTATCACTATTTGCCCTCTCAAAGCCACTGGTCCAGTTTTTGTGTACACAGAAAAAAAACATTAGGCAGCTTATATAAAGACTCCTATTTTCTAGCCCTTCTGGACTACAAAGATATTAATGAAAGTTTTGTAAACCCAGATGCCTAATTTAGCTAAATGCATAATGCAGGTAATACCGCTAGACCTCATCAGAGCACACAAACACTACTAAAGTAAATGGAAGCTGTAGGTGCTCAGCATCTTTAAAAACATGCTTGTGCAGTACATGCAAATGTCACACCAACATTGTTCAAACCTGACTGCCTATTTAAAAAAAAAAAAGAAAGAAATATCTTTTAGCTTTCACAGAAATCAATCAGCTCACTAGAAACATGCCCAAATGATATTCCACTCTAGGCTGAAAAAGCCAACTAAGCTGTTACTTTGTTGAAAAACTGCTTTTATGCCCAAGCCATTCACGGAGATCTAAGCAATGGAACCACTTTTTTTACAAGCATTTTATCGAAGAGCTTGCCAAGGTCCGTGTAAACACATTTTACTATTTCGTAAAGTTTATATGCCAAGTTTTTGAAACATGAAGTGACAGGCTCTCAGTGGAATTTCTGCAGAGCTACAACGTTCTTATTGCCCTCAGCCTCCCGAGGCTATAAATTGACTATAAGAAGCAAGTAGCCAGAATCTTTTGCTTTTATACAGGAATGCCTTGCAAATTTGAAATACTGAAACAGCCTCTATGATCCGCCAAAGAAGAATTCCTTTACACGAGGCTCAAAATCCCCCAGTGATCAGCGCACTATAAATATGCATCACTGCTGGGTTTCTGTTGCCAGCACTGAAAAAAGTTTCTCTCCATCATTAAGGGCCCCTTAAAGTTAAGAACTAATGCTAAATATCCTCCACCCCGCAGAGATATTTTA
This sequence comes from Aptenodytes forsteri, assembly GCF_000699145.1. NCBI lineage: Eukaryota > Metazoa > Chordata > Aves > Sphenisciformes > Spheniscidae > Aptenodytes > Aptenodytes forsteri. The sequence goes on along the minus strand of NW_008796222.1, from coordinate 7,729,005 downwards.
GCTAGATATTTTCATAAGGAAATCACCTTATCTTAATGATTTAGGCTGTTTTCTATTTCTTTTTTTCCTAACTTGTTCACATGTTACTTTCACCCACGGTCCTGAAGTTACACAAGAGCAACTGAGAGTGAACTCACCAATGCCATAAAACAGAAAACCAAAAAAAGGGAGAATAACCCAGTTTCCAAGCTTCATGAAGTGAAACCTCTGAGTACATAGTACAGTTATGTTTGTGCCATATTATATTGCGCTTCAATCCAACTGCCTACTGAAACTTTGCACTTCCTTTTACCAGTTAGTTTTTTTACGGCTCAAGGTCTCCCTTTGATTATTCCCAGCTCTGACACATTAACTATCTTTTTATCATGTTTACTTTTGCTTTACTACCCATTTGCCTTTATATTATTATCATAGGGATTTTGAAGACATGTCCTTTATGGTGCTTTGTAGCATCAATGTAATTCTTGAAATGGCTTTCCACTGCCAATGACGGAAATGAAACAAGTAAGTTAGAAACAGACATCAAATTTCATTTTTTTCATAAAACTGTAAACTCAAAGCTCTGCCTCTTTTATGCTGTTCTTACAAGCAATAGTTTTAGGATTACTATATCAAAGAACCGTAAAAAAACATTTAACCAGCATTTTGGGTCTTTTTACTACTGTTTCCTCTCATATCTATAAAAAATATATAAATAAATTAAAACTTTAAAAACAAACAAAAAAAACCCTACCACTAAACCCACAAATATTAGAAGAGCTCAGTGGCAGCTGTTATACCCAGAAAGGCTTTAACATTTCCTTTTCAAGTTAGCTATGCTCTAGTATTCTTCAGGTTGCAGAGCAAGCTAGTCAGAATCAGAGCTCATTTCCCAGCATTTAATCCTCCACCTGAATTAGTGTGCTACCTTTCAGTTATTAATCACTTTCATACTAAGCTCTTAACTCAGAGCTTAAATTTTCAAGACACACATGAATGCAATTTACTCCCACAGAAAAATCCCTGGACTTCTCTATTAATCTAAAGCAGCAGTGTTCTATTAACCACTTCCAGAACTTTATTTTTAAAAATTGCCATTTTTCCATATTCAGTCTTTTCTTTTTCAAAGTTTCAGTTACCGATAATGGAAGGCTATTACTCTTTAGCTTTCTGATAGAAAGGCATCGCCTCCGATTTGCAAGTGTATTTTATCAAACTTTACAGTATGCTTCGAACACTTCTACAAATGCAGACCGTGTTTGTGCAGTAGTCACACGCCACAGTGAAAAAGTGCTTAATGGCTCTTCTGAAAGAAAAGGGTCGTATTCGGAACCTGCACCTGCATGAGAGCCTTACTCAGGCCTCAGGAGTGCTCCTCTTCAACAACCGCCCACCAGCCGAGCAATCCCAAATTGCAGTCCGAGGTCCCCATTGCTCTCTTAACCACAGTACAGTGAAAATGGCATCCACGGGACACCTATCCCATGGTGCCAGCTGTCTTTTCCCCAGGGAAAAGAAGGAAGCCCTGCTTAGCCAACATATGCGGGCTTAATGGCTAAATGACCTCTCTGGATCCAGCCAGCAGCCAGCATTTGAGGACAGGGATGGGTATCGTGCTCTCGCATGGGAAACGGGGCCGATGGAGACACACCTCCCACACACCTGTGCGTAGCTACTGACAGAAGCTGCCAGCTCTGCCTGCAAGGAACCTCCCAGAGACGCCGCCAAGCCAAGCCTGCCCGGCTCTGGGTTCAGCAGGGGGGCTGGGGCTCGGGCCAGACCAGGGACCAACACGCTCCCCGGGGGTTTCCCGGGCGGCTCGGGCGCATCGGCCTGAACGGGAGAACCCGGGGCGGGGCGGTCGGTAGCTAGGTGCTCCTCGCATCAAACTTGCTCGTTTTCCAGTCCCCTGCAAGTTCTCGGAGCAGAATGCCAAAGCACTCGGAGCAGAATGCCAAAGCACGAACGCACTCACACAAAAGATGAAAGCGATGACGTGAAACCCGGTATGAAACCCAAAGGCGATCCC